>NC_064619.1:73529594-73832625 GCF_023898315.1 Schistocerca nitens
AGCCGCAAAGCCACAAGAACTGTGCTATGCGCAACTGCAACATCAGAATATAAATAATATCCTCATTGACTTTAAATCATTCCTTTAATTCCAGTTTACACTAAAGTAAATAGGTGTGAACAAGGATTTACAGAATAATTCCCCAGTGTTCACTACGCTTTCCTTGTACCTATGAAGAAGTGTTTACACTTGGGAGAATGAAAGAGAATACAAAAGAATGAGCTTTGAAGCATTCAAACACTTCTCTCTCTCCCTCCCTCCCTCTTTCCCTCCCTCCTTCCCTCCACCCCCTCCCTCTCCCACCCTCTCACCCTCCCCCATTTTCTTCTTCAGAACTAAGCCCAGGCAGGATTCCTCTAGCATGCTGTTGGTAAGGAAGTACGCGAAATAAAAAGAAAAATGTTATGGATTCCCCCCCCCCCCCCCCCCCCAAGTATGTTAGTGGTGTACCTTCCCCCAACTACATCTGCAGCCTTGTTAGTATTGTTCCAAAACATTACATTACATGTTTATTGGCTAGGTTTTGACTGACTGTGATTGAGGGTAAAGTTGCAAAACCAGGCAATAACTACAGACAAACAACATTAACTGAAGAACAGTTAACACGTAGTCTCCAATTCCAAGCAACTGAGACAGTTATGCAAGTCTGTTACTTAACCCAGTCCCAAACTTGTGTCCTTTTTATTCCTTTGGCAGCTTCTGGTCAAACTTTATGTTGTCAGTTTTTATTTTTGTCCTGTGGATTTTGTGGACCCATAAGCACTTGTAACACTTATGTTCTAGTAGTAATATTACATTTCCCACTGACCACTCGATCCCAAACAATCACATTCATTAAAAAAAGTAATTTGTGCAAGAAAAACAACAGAATTTGAAAGTAAATGCTGTCTGTGCTCTTCACACATAGGTGATTGTTAAAATGGAGAACATGAAAACTGAAAGATTGACAACCAGCGGAACACAAGCAAGCATGGGTAAGTGTGGAACTGGATATGACTGAATGCTGCTCTCCCACTCTTACCTTCCATTTACACCTAAGAGAATGCTCTGTTCATTGGTGCTTGTTTGCTTGTGTGTGCTCTGCTGAAAATCAAGCTTTTGTTTCTGAGTGGAGTCCTGTATTATGGTGCAAAACTCTTAGGCAACCTGACTACTGGTATAAGGCAGAAAACTGGAAATACTGCTGTATTCACAGTAAATTGGTAACATACTCCCTCCAAATTTTCTGAAGAACTGAATTTGGCATTACAGAATCCTTTGGTAAATAATTTCAGGAGCTGTATTTAAAGTCAACAACTAAATGGAATTAATGTGTTTCTGCAGACAATATCTACAGAAAAGCCTTCCAACTTGTACTAGGAAATTTGCACCTTGCCACTAACAGCTTTGAAGTCTTCAGAAAGCTTGTGGAAAATACACGTTGGGGAGTACTTATGACCTTTTTTTTTAAGTCTGCTCCTACCCACCATACTCATTTCCCTTTGTTATCAAATTAACATTTCTTTGAAGCCTCAGGGGTGTCTTGACAATCTACCCCTCTTTTAGCCAAGTTGCACCATAAAGTTCTTGTCTCTACGGTTCGATTCAGAACCTCTTTATTAATTAACCATTTCTACGCGCCTGTCTTCAGTATTCTACTGTAACACCATATTTAGACCAACAAAAAAGCAGCAGATGGGAAGTTAGAAGGTCTCTGAACTGTTCTTGTGTTTACACATCATACTTCAATTAGCTGCATGTGAGTGTTTTGTTTTCTTATTGTTATTTCCATATCGCAATTTGCATCATGCTATGTAAATTATTGTATAAATGTTACTAACACTCATTCAAGTTGCAGACACGGCACAATTAAAAGATATAAATTAATAGAGGGAAACATTCCACGTGGGAAAAATATATCTAAAAACAAAGATGATGTGACTTACCAAACGAAAGCGCTGGCACGTCGATAGACACACAAACAAACACAAACATACACACAAAATTCAAGCTTTCGCAACAAACTGTTGCCTCATCAGGAAACAGGGAAGGAGAGGGAAAGACGAAAGGATGTGGGTTTTAAGGGAGAGGGTAAGGAGTCATTCCAATCCCGGGAGCGGAAAGACTTACCTTAGGGGGAAAAAAGGATGGGTATACACTCGCACACACACACATATCCATCCACACATATACAGACACAAGCAGACATATTTAAAGACAAAGAGTTTGGGCAGAGATGTCAGTCGAGGCAGAAGTGCAGAGGCAAAGATGTTGTTGAATGACAGGTGAGGTATGAGTGGCGGCAACTTGAAATTAGCGGAGATTGAGGCCTGGTGGATAACGGGAAGAGAGGATATATTGAAGAGCAAATTCCCATCTCCGGAGTTCGGATAGGTTGGTGTTAGTGGGAAGTATCCAGATAACCCGGACGGTGTAACACTGCGCCAAGATGTGCTGGCCGTGCACCAAGGCATGTTTAGCCACAGGGTGATCCTCATTACCAACAAACACTGTCTGCCTGTGTCCATTCATGCGAATGGACAGTTTGTTGCTGGTCATTCCCACATAGAATGCATCACAGTGTAGGCAGGTCAGTTGGTAGATCACGTGGGTGCTTTCACACGTGGCTCTGCCTTTGATCGTGCACACCTTCCGGGTTACAGGACTGGAGTTGGTGGTGGTGGGAGGGTGCATGGGACAGGTTTTACACCGGGGGCGGTTACAAGGGTAGGAGCCAGAGGGTAGGGAAGGTGGTTTGGGGATTTCATAGGGATGAACTAAGAGGTTACGAAGGTTAGGTGGACGGCGGAAAGACACTCTTGGTGGAGTGGGGAGGATTTCATGAAGGATGGATCTCATTTCAGGGCAGGATTTGAGGAAGTCGTATCCCTGCTGGAGAGCCACATTCAGAATCTGATCCAGTCCCGGAAAGTATCCTGTCACAATTGGGGCACTTTTGTGGTTCTTCTGTGGGAGGTTCTGGGTCTGAGAGGATGAGGAAGTGGCTCTGGTTATTTGCTTCTGTACCAGGTCGGGAGGGTAGTTGCGGGATGCGAAAGCTGTTGTCAGGTTGTTGGTGTAATGCTTCAGGGATTCCGGACTGGAGCAGATTCGTTTGCCACGAAGACCTAGGCTGTAGGGAAGGGACCGTTTGATGTGGAATGGGTGGCAGCTGTCGTAATGGAGGTACTGTTGCTTGTTGGTGGGTTTGATGTGGATGGACGTTTGAAGCTGGCCATTGGACAGGTGGAGGTCAACATCAAGGAAAGTGGCATGGAATTTGGAGTAGGAATAGGTGAATCTGATGGAACCAAAGGAGTTGAGGTTGGAGAGGAAATTCTGGAGTTCTTCTTCACTGTGAGTCCAGATCATGAAGATGTCATCAATAAATCTGTACCAAACTTTGGGTTGGCAGGCTTGGGTAACCAAGAAGGCTTCCTCTAAGCGACCCATGAATAGGTTGGCGTATGAGGGGGCCATCCTGGTACCCATGGCTGTTCCCTTTAATTGTTGGTATGTCTGGCCTTCAAAAGTGAAGAAGTTGTGGGTCAGGATGAAGCTGGCTAAGGTAATGAGGAAAGAGGTTTTAAGTAGGGTGGCAGGTGATCGGCGTGAAAGGAAGTGCTCCATCGCAGCGAGGCCCTGGACGTGCGGGATATTTGTGTATAAGGAAGTGGCATCAATGGTTACAAGGATGGTTTCCAGGGGTAACGGATTGGGTAAGGATTCCAGGCATTCGAGGAAGTGGTTGGTGTCTTTGATGAAGGATGGGAGACTGCATGTAATGGGTTGAAGGTGTTGATCTACGTAGGCGGAGATACGTTCTGTGGGGGCTTGGTAACCAGCTACAATGGGGCGGCCGGGATGAGGATCACCCTGTGGCTAAACATGCCTTGGTGCACGGTCAGCACATCTTGGCGCAGTGTTACACCGTCCGGGTTATCTGGATACTTCCCACTAACACCAACCTATCCGAACTTCGGAGATGGAAACTTGCTCTTCAATATATCCTCTCTTCCCGTTATCCACCAGGCCTCAATCTCCGCTAATTTCAAGTTGCCGCCACTCATACCTCACCTGTCATTCAACAACATCTTTGCCTCTGCACTTCTGCCTCGACTGACATCTCTGCCCAAACTTTTTGTCTTTAAATATGTCTGCTTGTGTCTGTATATGTGTGGATGGATATGTGTGTGTGTGCGAGTGTATACCCGTCTTTTTTTCCCCCTAAGGTAAGTCTTTCCGCTCCCGGGATTTGAATGACTCCTTACCCTCTCCCTTAAAACCCACATCCTTTCATCTTTCCCTCTCCTTCCCTCTTTCCTGATGAGGCAACAGTTTGTTGCGAAAGCTTGAATTTTGTGTGTATGTTTGTGTTTGTTTGTGTGTCTATCGACGTGCCAACGCTTTTGTTTGGTAAGTCACATCATCTTTGTTTTTAGATATACAATTAAAAGATAGTTACATAAAGCTTTTGGCTACAGGCTTCATCAGTGAAAGAGACACACACACCATTCACATACACAAGCAGGCACACCTCATTCACACATGACTACCAACTCCAGTGTCTTGGGCCTAAATGCCGGCCCACGATGCTGGAGTTGGTGGTTGTGTGTGCATGAGGTGTGCTTGCTTGTGAGTGTGAATGGGTGTCTCTCTCTTGCATTTTTGCCTTCTTTTATTGTTTTATGTAGAATGTACTTACCTATACTCCATTTTATAATGGCTTTCAGTATCAGCCACATTTGTTGTGCATTTGCCAAACATGAACTATGTATTGTCACTTCATCCTTTGAACAAGTTTTCAGTGATGCACTAGCAGTTCAACCAAACACAAATATTCTCCTAGCTTTCTCTATGACATTTTTGCCTCTGGTGGCCAATCTTCTTGTAATAGCATCATGGTCTTTAATCCCCTCATTGTTGACATTCTGTAAATGAGGTGGCCATAAATTACTCTTTTATGGTGGGTTGTTGGACTAGTTGGTTGAATAAATTGTCAGATAGTGTTTTCAATGTTATTGTGTAAGTCTATGTGCGTTATTGCTGTTAACATACTCATTGTTTTCCCAGTCAATGTTGGGCAGGTTTCGTCACCTGCTACGACCATATGCTGTGAGTATTCTGTGCTACCAAATTTAGGCTACCTTTGAATGATCCTAGGACTTTTGTGTCTGAATCTAGTGGTCAGTAGAAGGATCAGATTTGTTAATTTAAGTTCACAAACCCCAGCTGTCCCAGTCAGATTCATTTTGGGCTTCAGTAGACCTAATTCTTCTGCTCGTCACTATAAACACTCTTACTCCCAGAGAGTCTAATCAATCTTTCCCTTGTATGTTCCATGCAGTGTTGAAAAATTATCTACATTCTACCTAGGATGTCAACCGTTTCTCAACTTGTAATGTAATATGTGGGTGCCAGCTTTCAAGGAGGGATGTGAACTCTGGGACTGTACTGTAAGTACTATGCCAGTTAGCAACTAATGTTTTGAAAATGTCACTTTCTGTATTTCCTACATTGTCTGTTGCAATAATTGGTTTATCTGATGATTGTTTTTCTGCTGGGGTGCTTGAAGTTTTATCTAATTAAAAAAGAAAAAAAGAAAAAAATGTTTCTGTAGTCTGCCACGTGAGTGGCCATTTCTGGTGTATATTTTTCACCAGAGCTACTGATGGTGACTTCACAACTTTACAAACGTTTCACTATTTAATGTAGGTTGAAGAAAGGTGAAGCCTCTGATTTAGACCCGCCACTCGGCTCCAGGCCACAGGAGCCCCAATCAGTTCTCAGAATGGTGCTGTGAGTTGACAGGTGCCAAGAGACCTCACAAGTGAGGCTAGCTGTCTTCACCTCTCCCACCAGACTATGTAAACAACTGGTAACGATCTCAGAACTTGGGTGACAGATGCTGTTGATGCCGATGTGAGTCTACAGCTGACTGCAACCTGTGCTTTCAGTTGCTTCTGGGATGACGTCTTCCACTTGAGAGACTATCCCTCCTGGCATACACACTGATTGGACATTTGGTTTGTTTCCATTATGTGATACCAATTCCCTGAGAGAAGCCATCACATGTCTAACATTGGAACTGCCTTCTGCTGACAGCCCCTTCTTTTTCCTCTGTGGGTGTCCTGAGCATGAGAGTACAGAAATCCACTGCTGAAGCAGGAGAGGCAAGACCCGCTGTCTGTCATATTACCAGTGGGAGGCTGTGGCTCAAACATATTTTTTAAACTGTGGGGCTAGCCTTTTGGCTATTAGCCACATACAATGTTCCTCATGAAATAGCTCCAGACCTGGGCAGATCGTGCTATGCTAAAGCTAACATATTTTGACTATTGAGAATGCCTATTGACTTGCTGATAGAATTTTGTGTGGTAATGCTGGAAGAATATAGTCTCTAATTATTTTTATTGGAAATATTTAGTTCTCATCCGGTGGCTCAAGGATGTGTCGTGTATTGGTCATTTTGTGCAGTGCATAACTGACAAATTCTCACAATGTTTCATATGTATAGCTCTGTAGTGGAAAACCATATGTAGACATGAGGATAGATTTAGAAATTAATACTGTACATGTATAATAATACTTGACTGCAGCAGGGGTATTTTCATTGGCAAGTCTCTGTGATTGGTGTGAATGTGTGTATTTTACTAGAAAAAAGCACGAGCTCAAAAGCTAGTGTGAATACTGTTTTCTATTCTGTGCATCTATGCACTACTTGTCTATCTGTTATAGGCGAGTGACTGCCTTTTCCTTATTTTAAATGCTGTAGACTTGCTGTTCAAGTAATAATCCCTTATTCTTTAAAATGGAACCTAGTAGCACATTTTCTCCATGATATCCCTTGCATTGCTCTTGTAAATATTCACTGCTAAGAACTACTTCTGGATTCTGAAGAACCTATTGAAGCTGTGGCGTCGATAGGTCACATTGACCATGTAAAGCATGATCTTTGAACTCTTAACTGCTCTGATGAGCCGCCATGTTTATGTTCCCGTCAGCCTTTGTACCTTGTACAGTGTACACGTGTATCTTTCTTTGTGCTGAAATATATGTATGTATAGACATTTATGGGAACAGTTTGTTGCGTATACAGTTATCCATATTCCCATTTCCCATAAAGCTAATGCCAATGATAGTTGGAAACATACTACAAAAGGTAAGATAACATGCACATCTTCACACATACATGACCACTGTCTCTGGGTGCTGTAGCTGGACTGTGGACAGCAGTTGTGCCTCATGGTAACAGTAATCTGGTGTAGGTGATGTGGATGAAGAGGGGGCATGGGGCAGGGAGGGGGAGGTATAATAGGGTAGGGGTTGGGGAAGATGTAGTGCTGCTTGTGGGAGCAGGCAGGGACATGGTCGGGACAAGGTGGGGCCACTAGGTGCAGTTGGAAGGTTTGGGTTTGGTGAGGGGGAAAAGGGAATTGGAAAAGGAGAGGAGTAGGGGGGAGGTAGAAGGCTGTGTAGTGCTGGAGTGGGAGCAGGCAAGAAGATTGGTAAGGTGGTGGACAGGGACTAGCGAAGGTTGAGACCAGGGGGGTTATGGGAATGAAAGAAACAATGCAGGGAGAGTTCCCACACCTGCAGTTCCAAAAAGCTGGTGTTGATAAGAAGGGTCCAGATGACGCAGGCTGTGAAGCAGGTATAGAAGTGAAGCACATTGTTTTGGGCAGCATGTTTAGCAAGTGGTGGTCCAACTGCCTTTTGGCCACTGTTTGTTGGTGGCCATTCATGTGGACAGACAGCTTGTTAGTTGTCATGCCCACATAGAAGGTAGCACAATGGTTGCAGCTTAATTTGTAGATTACATGGCTGCATTTACAGGTAGCCCTGCCTTTGATGGTACAGGAGAGAAAGGATGCAGGTAACCAGTGGGAGGGTTGGAGGGAACGGTATCTGACACCAGGGAGGAAGATCGAGTTTGGCACAGGTGAGCTCGCTCTGCCACAGGCAAGGGAGTTGCATGTGGCAAAGAGTGACATGGTGGAGCAAATTGGGTGGGAGATAGAACAGAGAAAGAGGGATACTGCAGAGAGGATAATGCAATGGTAGAATAACTGAAGTGGGGGGACAGAGGGTAACAGAGATTGAAGCAACAAGGATTTGCAAGACTGGAGCACAGGATGCAAGGAAAATTCCCATCTACGTAATTTAGAGAGGTTGGATGGCAGACGATTCAGATGACAAGGATGATGAAGCAACCATTGAAGTCAGGGATGTTGTGTCCAGCAGCTTATTCTACTACTAGGGCCCGGTTTCATGTAGTCCATTCATTCAGGATGAAAGCTGCTTAGTGGTCTGTCCACATAAAAATCTGTCGAAAGATTAGAATGCAACTAATGTACGATATGACGGCTCTCACAGGTGGCCCAACTCTAGAATAAGTTATGCATAAGAGGGGACTAGAATAGAAAGTTATGCATGGGTGTATAGTAAAATGTCTGCACCTACTATGGACGTGTAATCTGTAACCAAATCCAAGTTTGTCATAAGTGGAGCACGTAATAAACACCAAGAACGACAACCAGCAAGTCAAGGCCCAGAGCAGGGTTTGTATACATACAGAAACTAGGTGTGATTTGTAACTACATGTCTGGTGTGTTATAGTAGGCTTAGCTGTATTGATTTGCTTAGCCTATAGCTGTCAGTGGCTCAGCCCTCATTCCCTGCATTCCACACTTCTGGCGACATTCCTTGCACGTGAGTGCAACACCTCTGATCGACTATCAGTATTATCCACTGGTGGGAATACTAATGTCCCCCTCCTTCCCTTACATAAATGTTCTCATTGATGCTGTTTTCAGCAGCAGTGGGGGACAGGTGGTTGGATGGGTTGAATGGAAGAACTCTCCACCAATGAATCCAGTATCATCAGCTTGGGGCTGATCCATCAGGAGGCCTAGCTGAGGACATAAGAGGTGGTGAAGGTGGCAGCACATCCGTGGCAGTGGACTGCTCAGGTGCCACTGGGGTGAGGGACAGTTGAGATGAAGGTATGAAGATAGTGGTTCTGGCCCCATAGAATCCCAAACCGTGAGGAGAATGTCAGAGACCTGGCTGCATTTTCCTGGTGTCCAGTCTGGGGATTGGAGGTAGAGGCAAGACCAGAGGCACCAAATGCAACTGGGGTCACAGCCAAAACTGACAGGTGACAAGTTTGGTGGACGTGGCCAGCTGCATTGTCAAACAGCTGACAGCTTCTGCTTTGGTCCATCCTGGAGGTTGGCCAGATGTGTGTGCCCAGACATAGGCACCCCCATTCGTAAGTGGACCTGTATACAGGATGGGGACACTGCACAGGACACAGGCTAACAGGATGTGATGCCGGCACCTGTATATTTTGATTTGACAGACCCACATTTATGGGTGTTGGCCTATACGTCACAAGGAAGCTGTGTAAAACTGACACCTGTAAAGTATTTTGCATCTGTGTCTTGAATATGTGAACCAGCCATAAGTCTCAGCATTGGAGGCAGGGTGAAAGGAGGCTGCACTCAAATGTTTGATGCTGTTATGGCAACAGAAGGCCTGGAACAGAGGGGATGTAAATTGGGGCCAATTGTTCAGCTCCAGGGTACAAGGTGCTTCTCAACAGTGAAAATCCTCTTAAGGGCATGTTGATAGCAGAGGTGGTGGTAGTGTACACACCAAAAACAAGAAGGCATCCACCACCACCACCACCACAAGCAGCCATTTAACTCCCTGAATAGCCTGGCAAAATCAATGTGAACCCTCACCAGTGGGTGATCAGGATGGAGCCGTGCCGAAAATAGTTGTGCTGAGGATGCCTTGATTGAGGGAGCAGGAGCAGCTTCCGTTGCTGGCACTGGTGCGGACCAGTAGGCGTACTGTCAGGCCAATGCCTTCGTGGGCATATTACCCCAATGATCTTGAAGTAGCTGGAAGATGTGAGCCCAGAGAAACAGCAGTATGATGGCCCAGCTGTCAGAATCCATCATAGGCAATGTTAAGATGTTCTGTGTGGCATTGAGCTGGTAGCACAGTGCGAAATAATTTCAAAAAACCTGGTCGACCTGATGGGAAACCTACTCTGCTACCCTTTCTGGACCACCAACGAAACCTTCCGTAGGAGTTCATTGTGGGACAATGCTGATGCACCTCACTTGACATTGGAGAATTTGTTGAGGAGAATTTGTGCGGCAGGACAGGGCTTCTGCAGTGGTGTGTTGGGCAATGGGTGAAAACATTCAAGAACTGCAGATGCTGCACCGTTTTGTCCGGAACCTGAGATGACGTTAAAATAAGGAAATCAAAGGTTTGTTGTCAGTCAGCAGTTGGAGTTAGCTATCATGCAAATACACTTGAAATTTCTTGGCCCCAAAATGTGTGGGAATAGATAAGTTGCGCAGCATTCAGCACTTAGGTGGCGAAGGCTATTGGGTGCTCAAAACCATCTGACAGCTTGTGGGAGAAAACTGCCACTATGGTGTACTTGTATGTGTTCGTTACCAGTGTCAATGACAGGACCAGCTTGTATGCCATCAGACATGGCACCATTTTCAGACTGACCTCAAGGAATTGAAAAGCCTGTTGACAGGTGACCGATGACACAGAGTTGAGACCCCTTTTGTGCAGCTGGTTGAGAGGGTGTGTGATTTGTGCCACTTGGGGGATAAAGTTGATGTATGATGAGAGAAAAGAAATTATTCAGGTAGTGAAGGGAGACGAAAATTTAATAGTCATGGGTGACTGGAATTTGACAGTAGGAAAAGGAAGAGAAGGAAACGTAGTAGGTGAATATGGATTGGGGCTAAGAAATGAAAGAGGAAGCCGCCTGGTAGAATTTTGTACAGTGCCTAACTTAATCGTAGCTAACATTTGGTTCAAGAATCATGAAAGAAGGTTGTATACATGGAAGAACCCTGAAGATACTAGAAGGTTTCAGATAGATTATATAATGGTAAGACAGATATTTAGGAACCAGATTTTAAATCGTAAGACATTTCCAGAGGCAGATGTGGACTCTGACCAAAATCTATTGGTTATGAACTGTAGATTACAACTGAAGAAACAACAAAAAGGTGGGAATTTAAGGAGATGGGACCTGGATAAACTGACTAAACCAGAGGTTGTACAGAGTTTCAGGGAGAGCATAAGGGAACAATTGACAGGAATGGGGGAAATAAATACGGTAGAAGAAGAATGGGTAGCTTTGAGGAATGAAATAGTGAAGGCAGTAGAGGATCAAGTAGGTAAAAAGACGAGGGCTAGTAGAAATCTTTGGGTAACAGAAGAGATACTGAATTTAATTGATGAAAGGAGAAAATACAAAAATGCAGTAAGTGAAGCAGGCAAAAAGGAATACAAATGTCTTAAAAATGAGATCGACAGGAAGTGCAAAATGGCTAAGCAGGGATGGCTAGAGGACAAATCTAAGGATGTAGAGGCTTGTCTCACTAGGGGTAAGATAGATACTGCCTACAGGAAAATTAAAGAGACCATTCGAGAAAGAGAACCACTCACATGAATATCAAGATCTCAGATGGAAACCCAGTTCTAAGCAAAGAAGGGAAAGCAGAAAGGTGGAAGGAGTATACAGAGGGTCTATACAGGGGCGATGTTCTTGAGGACAATATCATGGAAATGGAAGAGGAGGTAGATGAAGATGAAATGGAAGATATGATACTGTGTGAAGAGTTTGACAGAGCACTGAAAGACCTTAGTCAAAACAAGCCCCTGGGAGTAGACAACATTCCATTAGAACTACTGACAGCCTTGGGAGAGCCAGTCCTGACAAAGCTCTACCATCTGGTAAGCAAGATGTATGAGACAGGCAAAATTCCCTCAGACTTCAAGAAGAATATAATAATTCCAATCCCAAAGAAAGCAGGTGTTGACAGATGTGAAAATTACCAAACTATCAGTTTAATAAGTCACAGCTGCAAAATACTAATGCGAATTCTTTACAGGCGAATCGAAAAACTGGTAGAAGCGGACCTCGGGGAAGATCAGTTTGGATTCCGTAGATATGTTGGAACGCGTGAGGCAATACTGACCCTACGACTTAGAAGAAAGATTAAGGAAAGGCAAACCTATGTTTATAGCATTTGTAGACTTAGAGAAAGGTTTTGACGATGTTGACTAGAATATTCTCTTTCAAATTCTGAAGGTGGCAGGGGTAAAATACAGGGAGTGAAAGGCTATTTTCAATTTGTACAGAAACCAGATGGCAGTTACAAGAGTCGAGGACATGAAAGGGAAGCAGCGGTTGAGAAGGGAGTGAGACAGGGTTGTAGCCTGTCCCCGATGCTATTCGATCTGTATATTGAGCAAGCAGTAAAGGAAGCAAAAGAAAAGTTCGGAGTAGTTATTAAAATCCATGGAGAAGAAAGAAAAACTTCGAGGTTCGCCGATGACATTGTAATTCTGTCAGAGACAGCAAAGGACTTGGAAGAGCAGTTGAATGGAATGGACAGTGTCTTGAAAGGAGGGTATAAGATGAACATCAACAAAAGCAAAACGAGGATAATGGAATGTAGTCGAATTAAGTCGGGTGATGCTGAGGGAATTAGATTAGGAAATGAGACACTTAAAGTAGTAAAGGAGTTTAACTATTTGGGGAGCAAAATAACTGCTGATGGTCGAAGTAGAGAGGATATAAAATGTAGACTGGCAATGCCAAGAAAAGCGTTTCTGAAGAAGAGAAATTTGTTAACATCGAGTATAGATTTAAGTGTAAGGAAGTCGTTTCTGAGAGTATTTGTATGGAGTGTAGCCATGTATGGAAGTGAAACATGGACAATAAATAGTTTAGAAAAGAAGAGAATAGAAGCTTTTAAAATGTGGTGCTACAGAAGAATACTGAAGATTAGATGGGTAGATCACATAACTAATGAGGAGGTATTGAATAGAATTGGGGAGACGAGGAGTTTGTGGCACAACTTGACTAGAAGAAGGGATCGGTTGGTAGGACATGTTCTGAGGCATCAAGGGATCACCAATTTGGTACTGGAGGGCAGCATGGGGGGTAAAAATCATAGAGGGAGACCAAGAGGTGAATACACTAAGCAGATTCAGAAGGATGTAGGCTGCAGTAGGTACTGGGAGAAGCTTGCACAGGATAGAGTAGCATGGAGAGCTGTATCAAACCAGTCTCAGGACTGAAGACCACAACAACAACAACAAAATGTGATTTTACCCAGAAATGACTACAATTGTTTAAGGTTAGCTATGGCTGGCATGTCCATGATTGCATTGACATGGTCGCCCATAGGTGAGATATCTTTGTGATTAAGTGCCCCGAGTATTTAATGCAGGGGTCAAAGAAGCAGCACTTTTCAACTGACAGCATAAACCACTTCCATGGAACTGTTTAAAGGGTGATGTTCTGAATATGTCAACCCCATGACTGTATTGTTATCCAAATAATTGATTTAGTGCAGAATACCTTGAATCGGTTGTTTTAAATAGTTTTGGAAAATGGTGGGTGCAGTTGCAACCCCAAACAGTAAACAGCTGTGTATTTACAAGCTGAATGAAATATTTAAAACTAACAACTGATGTGATGCATCATCAAGCAGCAGTTGGAGATACACATTCTTTAAATCAATAATCAAATAATAATGACCCCTGCCAGTTAAGTCAACGGCTCCTCTGGCTGAGGCGGTGGGTAAACATCAGTATAGCAATGGGAGTTAATAGTGGATATGTAACGACATGTTTGGTATTTTAATGACTGTCATAGGTCTTGCCCATTGACTGAAAGAAGTCGAAGAGACAACGGCTTGGTCGTGAAGCCATGCAAATTCAGCTTGAACAGCCTCAAAAACCCCAAATGGAAGCAGGCAAACTCAGTAAGATTTAGATACTGCAGAAGGCCTCAGAGAAATGTGAACCATAAAGTTATGTGCACACCCAAGTTTTGGTTAAAAAATCTCGCTACATGTCATGCAAAGTTCTACAAGATCATAAGAAGACTTTGTGTCTTGCACTAAATTAACTTGGTCCTCTACTCTGAATCCAAAACTGGTAAAGGTATCTAAGCTGAAATTGCTATTAGTGTAGGAACATGCACAACTAAGAAGATTAGTATGTGTTCCACATATTTGTACTTTGCTGCCAATGACAGTTCTCACAGGAGAGGCTGTAGGAAACAGCCCGGTGCCAGGTCTGCCGTAGCAGAGGGTAACTGAGCTGGTGACATGTCCTCATTGATTCTAGACATGGCAGCACTAGTGCCCAGTTGGAATTCCACAAATTGGCTGAACAGCATCAAGTCCAAAGTGATCTTTCACAGTGGCAGGGTATACACCTGCTCATCAGTCGTAAGTGTGTGGGCTGCAGCTGAACAAGCAGCCAACAGGCCCAGCAGCCTACTGCATGATGCAGGCAGTGGCTTATGATATGCCGATTACTGCAGTCAGGACAGGACTGAAGTTTCTTGAATGTGTGTGACGTACCTCTCAATGCTGAGGATGGAGGGTGTTTCTGACCCAACAGAGTAACATTAAGAAAAAGGTCATCTGGGTGAGGAGGAAACAGAATAACTGACATAGTTAAATCTCTTATGAAATGCTGGCAATCCAGACACCCTGAACTCGAGTGAGACTCAGAGGCAGAATTAGAGGATGATGAGTCTGAATTGTAAGATGACCGCTGCTTCCTGTGACAACTAACAACTTAGGAAATGTGAATTTCATTTGTAAAATCATGCTGAGCTGCTGAAGCAACCTCAAAAGGTGTAGCAATTTTAAAGATTTCACCAATACTAGGATCGGGCTTAAACAAAGCTTTAGCTGTGGCCTTCCTGTCAGATTCAAGTCTCACAATCACATCACGAATCATTGATTCCACGCTCAAAACTTTAATGTTCTGGCATGTGAAATTGCAATAGTGTGTGAGATGCTGCGAGTTGGCAGCCAAAGCTGCATATGAATGTCCATGTTGGTTATGACACAACACGGTGCATCTGCTGACCATGATATTCACTTAACAATGCACGGAGGTCATTGAAAGACAGTTCGCTAGAGTCTGAGAGTGGCTGCAATTTCTGTACCACTTCATGTAAATGACTACTAGAAGACAAAAATAAGGCACTGTGTTGTCTACCAGAAATGCTGTAACCAAAACAGTACAGCTCAAAATAGGAAGGTAGACTTAACAGCTTTCCAAAGATTTGTCAGCAGCAAATGGCAGTGAGCACATAGCTGTGGCCACCGATAGAGGTGGTTATTGCTGCTGAGTTACAAGCTGCAGGAGATTGGCCAGCTGTTCTTCATGCTGTTGCCGTAGTTGTGGCAGCAATTGCTGCAAAAGTTCCATAAACTTGTGGTCCATAACATTGTCGTGTCACCAAAAAACCAAAAACACAATAGGAGAAGTCTTTGTCACCAGTGAAGTATGTGTGCCTGTTATGCACTTGTAATCTGTGATCAAAGCCAAGTTCAGAGCATTGAATAAACACCAAGAATGATAGCTGTCAAGTAAAGGGTCCAGAGCAGGGTCAGTATACGTATAGAAGCTAGGCTTGATTTGTAACTATACATAAGGTGTACTGTTGTGGACTGAGCCGTGGCAGCCTGCTTAGCCTCTGATTGGCAATAGCTCATTCCATGTGACCTGCCTTCCAGAACTGTGGTGGCACTCCTCTCTAATGAACTGCAGTGCCTGTGAACCGGTATTGATGTCCTCTGCTGGTGGGGATGTTAAACATAGGACACATCACACAAATGGGTCTTCCACAAGGTATGAGCCTGTGTCAGGTGGTTGTGATAGTCGAGCATATTTTAGAATACAACTTTGGGAGGGACAGGAAGGATTTTGGTTGGATGTCCTTGATTTCCACATTCAGTGATAAGTAGTCCCACTGGTGCAGGATGTGGTTATGTTGTTCCAATCAGGGGTGATAAGGGGGATGCTTCTTTGCATCTGGTTCTTGGGAGTGGTTGGGAGATTAGGAGATGCATTTTAATATTTTATGATATTAGTGATTCAGTTTATTTCTTTCTTTCATAGTTTAATGAACACCTGTGCCTGTGGAACATGTCCTCACATAGCCAGAATTGTTTTAATGAAATAAATCTGTATTGCAAGGGTTTCGAAGTACAGTAGAGCGTCGATTATCCGAACGTCGGTCAACTGAACGACCGCTTAACTGAACTGTGTACTCGCTCGCACCTGTTGCTCTCCCACCCTACCGTCCATCATCCCCCTCACTCCCAAACCAAGTTTCCCACACTAGTCGCCGCACTGGGCCACCGCTGGCGGAACATTGCTTCTGCTGGGGCCTTCACGAAGCGCTGCTGACCGGCCAAGCCGCCAGTCGCTGTGTTTCAACAATCAGCACACTTCTGTCGGCCTGGCACTGGCAGTAGAAGTAGCGGCAGTATCAAAGCTGTTCACAGCATCAGCTGCGCCAGCTTAGAGCTGAGGCGTGCTGCTCCGCACAGTTTGAAGGATTGCGCGCCCCCAAGAAGAGCTTCTCACGGTGCAAACAGTCACCTTCTGTTCTCTGTTATGACCACTTGTGTGCTGCTGCGTGAAGAAGTGAACTTGACGATACAAAATGCTTAAACGTAAACGTGTTGTCCTTTCTAAAAGAGATGCCCGTTTTTATGAATAAATTTACTGTACAGTACTTCTTTTTGGCAAATAAACATGTACAGTTCGATTATCCGAACAAACCAGTTTTCCGAACACCCATGTCCCCCAATTACTTCGGATAATCGACGCTCTACTGTACCTCTGTTGCAAAGAGTGAAATATTGTTCGTTAATAAGTGATCCATACTTAATTATTACTTTCGTAGCCCACAAATTGAATTTTTCTGCAGGTAAGAGTCAGAGCAATAATTCAAAATCAGAATTTCTTATATTACAAATTAGCATTACTGCCAATAGTCCTCCATGTCACCCTGAATCTTCCTAATTTTACCTTCATACACTTCTCACCCAAGATGTAGTAGGAGGAAGCAATATATTGGTAGATTCTTCTATGAAATTATGCTCTTTGGTCTTTAATAGTAAGCTGCACTGTGATGCAGGATGCATCTCTTGCAGCATCTGCCACTGGAGTTGGCTGAACATCTCCATGATGCTTTCGAACTTACTAATTGAACCTTTAATGAAACACGCTGCTCTTCTATGGATCTTCTCTGTTTCCACTATTGATCCCATCTAGGACAGAGCCGAGACTTACAAGCAGTATTCAAGTATCGGTCACACGAGGATTTTGTAAGCTACTTTCTTTTTTGTTGGGCTACATTTATTGCCCAATGAATCTCAGTCTGGCATCTGCCTTATGTGCGATTAAGTTTATGTGGTCGTTCCGCTTACTCCTAGAAGTACTTGCTTCCAGTCATTTTCTGCAAAAATAACGTAACTGTACAATAATGGTGTTTTGTCTATGGAAATGCATATGTTACATTTGTTTATCTTGAGGGTCAATTGTCAATCCTAGCACCAAGTGTTGATCCTATGTATATCTTCCTGCATTTTGCTACAATTTTGTAACATTGCGACTTCTCTGTGTACAACAGCATCATCTTCAAAAAGTCTCATGGAACTTCCAAACTTACCCACAAGATCATTTATATATATTGCAAAAATTAATGGTCCTATAACACACTGTTGGGGTGTGCGAGAAGTTACTTTTGCTTTTGAAGATTTCTCACTATCAGAATGACACTCTGTGTTCTGTTTGCTGGAAATTCTTCAGTCCATTCACACATCTGGTTGATGCTCTGTTTGCTCATATTTTGTTCATAAGGTGGCAGTGTGGAACTTCATTGAATGCCTTCTGGAAGTCTAGAAACTTGAGGTCAAACTGGGCACTGGTATCTACTGCTTTCTTTGTCTTGTGGATGAACAGAGCCAGATGGGTTTCTCACAATTGTTTTCACGTCCATGTTGACTCCTACAGAGGATATGTTTGGTCCCCAGAAATATCATAACACACAAGCATAAAACATGTTCCATAATTCTACAACAGATCGACATCAGATATATAGACCTTCAGTTTTGTTTGTTTGTTTGGCGACAGTTCTTGAAAATGGACTGTAGGTAAATGCAAACAAAAGCAAAAAGCACTTTGCTGCCTACCAGAAATGTCATAAACAAAACAGTTTAAAATGGCAGACATGGACTTCCCAGCTGCCTGAAGACTCATCAGGCAGCGAATGGTGATGGGGACGCAGCTGTGGCTACCGATGACTTTTTTGTTGCTGCTGAGAGCTGCAAGCTATGGGAGAATGGCCTGTCATTCTTTGTGCTGTTGCTGTTGTAGTGACAGCTGTTGCCACCAAAGTTCTGTAAATTTGGGGTTCATAACATTGGCATTGGTTGTGAAAGTGTCACTGAAACTAGGAACTAATGCAATCTTCCTCAGTACTTGGACAATGGCTTCAAAGTGTTTACGGATTTAACTTAAGACCAAACTGCTTAGGATTTTCAGTCAAATTGATAGACAGAATTTTATTTCCAAACTCGTTGATCGCATTGTCCATGGCTCTCCTTGTGCTAATTTTGGCTTCATTCTGTTTTTGTTTCACTACATTTAAATTTACAGTGCAGCTGTCTTGCATTTGTGGCAGCTTTCTAATATGCCTGTCAAACCAACCCGTTCTTTGCATTCCTCAAACTGTGCCCAGCACGTACCTTTCTAAAGCATATTGTAGAATTTTCTTGAACTTTGTTCATTGATGCTCACCATTGTAAGTGCTAGACATGAAATTTTCATGTTGACTGGTGAGGTAATCTGCAATTTTTCTCTTGTCACTCTTGCTACTTAGAAATATCTTCCTACCCTTCTTTATATTCCAATGTATAGCCACATTCAGGGAAGCTGTAATGGTCTTATGATCACTTATTCTGTGTTCTGTGCTAACCGATTCGAAAAGTTCGGTTGAGTCTGGTGTTAACCAAATCTAATACACTATTATCATACATCAGTTCACTAATTATCTGCTGAGGGTAATTTTCTAAGACATGTAGAACGATTTCACAATTTTCCCTGTCCCTACTACATGTCTTAATCACTTGTGTTTCACAGCCTATATCTGCCAAGTCGAAATGTCCACTTAATACCATAACTTGACAAGGGAATATTCTCCAAGTTTTTCCTCAAATGCTCTGCCACTTTGCTCCTGAGGCAGGAGCCTATAAAAGCATTGGCTAACCATGTGTGATCCACTTTTAATCTTTATCTTCACGAGCTCCCAAAAGCAAATAACCTAAAGCCTCCAGAAGTGTGTATAAAAAGGGATCTCAGTAAAAGTAAAATGGATTTATTCCGCAGTAAATTAAGTATAATAAGCTGGCCTGTAGACTACAATAGTTCAAGCTCGATAAAGTATGACAAATTCTTAAATTGTTTCTTAGAGGTATTTAATGAATCATTTCCTTGTAGATATAAGCAAAAGAAAGTTAATGGTAAACTCAAATGGATTACAACAGAAATAAAAATCTTTAGTGCCAGAAAGAGAGAGCTCCACATTGAGTTAAAATCAAACAGAAATACGGATTTTGTTATTTATGTCAAACAATATAAAGCTGTATTTAGGAAAGTTGTAGTGGCAGCTAAAAAAATGGCAAATAATAAATTCATACGAGAACACAGAAATAAGACAAAAGCAGTGTGGTCAGTTGTTCAGTCTGAATTAGGAGCCAAAGTAAACATTCATGAAATTTTGAAAATTAGACATGAAAATGAAATTATAGTAAACCCTGTTCAGATGTCAAGTTGTTTGAATGAATTCTTCCTAAATGTAGTAAGATCGGATGTGGATATGACATTCTCTCAGGGCATCACAAATTTGGAAAACAGCCAGAAAACATCTTTTAAACAATTTGAAAAAATCACCCAAAGGGATGTGGAAAAGGAAATATTGTCTCTAAAAAACAAAACCTCATACGGGCGGGATGAAATAACAACATCTGTAATCAAGTATGTGTACAATATTATTTCTCAACCACTGTCAACTATTATAAATCAATCTTTTGAACAGGGATGCTTTCCAGATGTATTGAAATATGGTGAGATCAAACCTCTATTCAAGAAAGGATCGAGAGAAGATATGGGGAATTACCGCCCTATCTCTCTCTTGCCTGTCTTCTCTAAAGTGTTTGAAAAGATTGCGGCAAAACAAATTAATAACTTTCTTACTGTAAATGATATAATTTTTAAAAACCTGTTTGGATTCCAACAGGGTGAAAGCACTGTGAATGCTATAAATGAGTTTATCCAAAAAATATGCTCCACATTAGATAAAGGTAGAAAGGTCACAGGTATATTCTGTGATATGACCAAAGCTTTTGATTCAGTGAACCATGCATTACTCCTCCACAAATTACAGATCTATGGAATCACAGACACTGCTTTAAAATGGTTTAGCTCTTACCTGTCGGGTAGGAAACAAAGAGTAATTTTAACTTCAAATGGAACCAATTATTCATCAGACTGGAAAACAGTTCCCCAAGGAGTCCCACAAGGTTCGATATTGGGTCCCTATCTGTTTCTTTTTTACGTAAATGACCTACCACTTGCTATTGATGTTCATTCAGTCTTATTTGCTGATGATACATCAGTTCTGATTGAAAATGAGGTATCTGAAAATATTCCAGAAAAAGCCAAAAATACTTTAGAAAAACTCGAATCTTGGTTCTATCAAAATGGACTAAAACTAAATGTAACTAAAACCAAAATGATGCAATTTGAAGCTAAATCAGTAGAAAGGAGTGAAATAAAGATAACTTGCAATGATCAGGATATCACAAACCACGTGAAGTTCTTAGGCCTAAATCTTGACAAAAATTTAAATTGGAAGGTACACATAGATTACTTAGCAAATAAACTGAACAACTTAGCATTTGCAATGTGTATTTTGTCAGGTGCCACAAACATGGATACCAGAAAGATAGTTTATCACTGCTATTTTGAGTCAGTTATTCGTTATGGCATAATCTTCTGGGGGAATTCAGCAAATGTCACTAGGCTCCTAGTATTACAAAAGAAAGTAATTAGAAACACGTGTGTTGCAAAAAAACGGGAATCCTGTCGACCACTATTAAAAAATTTAAAAATACTATCTATCCCCTCACTTTACATATATGAGATGGTGGTGATCCTATATAGAAATCAACATACACTAGAGACTTTCTGTTTTGACCACAACTACAGCACTCACCACAGAGATAACTTCAAACTTCCAACACATCGTTTAAAACTTTATGGCCAAACGCCAGTATATATGGGGTTAAAAATTTTCAATAAAATAAAAGGCAGTAATATATTTAAAATGGAGATTGGTTCACTGAAAAGATTGCTCTTTACTCTTCTGGTGGAAAAGTGTTATTATTCTGTCGATGAATTCATTGAGGACAGCTTCACAGTCTGAACACAGGGATTGTATTACATGTATTATTTTATGTACATGTGTAGCTGTAACTTAGAAATGTAAAATATAATGTAAACTTTTGTATTTCTCTTAAAAAAGTGAAAAAAGTTGCTTTTGTAAACCTTGACATGTCTCCTGTACATCAAATCAAATGATTTGAAAATTGTACATAATGAGTTGAATAAACCACATACACATACCACATCACATTTTGAATTGGGCATTGTGGAAGAAATTAGGTTAGGAAATGAGACATTAAAAGTTGTAGATGAACTGTGGGAAGCAAAATAACTGACAATGTACGTAGTGAAGACAATGTCAAACTTCAACAAGTAATAGCAAGAAAAGTTTCTCTTAAAAAGAGAAATTTGCTAACACCGAGTATGAATTTAATTCTTGGAAAGAGTTTTCTGAAACCATTTGTCTGGAGTGCAGGATGACATGGGAACGAAAAGTGGGCGATGAACAGTGCAGACAAGGGGAGAACACTCTACCAGTTGTATGAGAATGTTTCCGGCATTGGTAGGATTATAGTGTGAGGATATGTGTAGTTGCATAGTAAAAATGAGCAATGCTTTTTTTATTGTTGACAAGTGTGTCAGAATATTGTATAATACTGTAAGACAGAACCACAGCAAGGCCACAATGAACCAAAGTTTATTCTTCTTCCACATACAAGCAAACAACAGTTGAGAACATAGATTCAAACCTAGAAATAATCCAGGCACTGATACAAGCAGTTGCTGACAAGTATGAACACGATATGAGACTGAGTGCCTGCTGCACTGCACTTATAAAGAAGAGGCCTCTGTAGACGGCACAATGGATGCCATGCCTTGTGCACAAGTCATGTGGCCCGTTGCAGGTGGCCTCTCATGGCCGACATAGAGAGATGCTCTTGGCGGAATATTCTAAGTATAGTGTGCCAGTGGCCTCATGCTGTGGTGCGTATCCAGGGGTTACGTACAGGGTTACAGCACTTCTTCCCCCTTGGGTAAAAGATACTTCGTTGATGCAGACATTTGGGTGATTGTTGAAACATCCGTGGCCTGTTCAATGGATACTGAAGATGATTATGGCAGTGGCAGAGGGAGATTTTTGCCGAGAACCGATGAATATTGGCAAAAGTGGCATAGTTGTGGACACGCGTGGCAGCCGCTCCACTGCAAAGTACCATAAGAGAGGACTGATGACTAGGGTGCTGGTAGCATGTGAAAGCACCAGTCGCTCGGTCAGGGACACCAGTGGTGAAGTACGTGAAGACAGCAGCGCATCCAGTGTCAGAATTGCTGGGTGCAATGAAGCATTGTGAGAAGACTCAGTAGCAGTTGCAGGGAGGCTGGAGTCCAGAGGAGACAGAAGGTGGTGTCATCTACAAAAATAATTGTCCCCCCCCCCCCCCCCAGCAGAGCTGCCCTGTGAGGCTGGGACAGGTGCTGAGGGAGGAGGTGCAGGTCGCGGCAGCATATCCACAGCCCTCGCCATGGCTCGACGATGCAACTGGTCATGGTGGTGTGCCACCAGCCCATCACTGGTGTGCACCATACAGAGGCGGCGGCCTCGGCAGATGTGGCCTGTGGCCAGAAACTACATTGGTTGCTACCAAACCCCTGAGCCCAGACTGCAAGCCATTAGTGAACTGATGGGTGTTGGTGGGCTGACATGAGCATATGCAGGAGAGTGCATGGCTGGGAGAAATGCAGTATCTTGGTTGGATTCTGATCCTAGTGGCATAAACCTGTAGGAACTCAAGAAGTGTGTCAGCATGTCGCCCGTGGAGGAGTCCATGAAGTACTTCTTCATTTGAACCTTGAATGTGCAGATGAGACATTGTGCCTCGTCATTAGATTGTGGGTGAAAAAGAGGAGCACTCATGTGACAAATGCCTTGATGGGCACAGAAATCATAGAAGGCCTGAGACACAAACTTTGGACCATTATCTGTCATAAGCATGTAAGGTGATCCATCAATAAAAAAAATCTTGGTGATTGCTAGAATCATGGCTGTGGCTGATGTTGAAGGACAGTGGATAACATATGGAAATTTTGAGAAATCATTGACAACCAACAGCCAGTAAGAATTTAGGTTGGCTACCTGTTGGGTAGTGCATTAAGAGCAGACTGTGAGCAAATGTACAACTTCACTGTCGATACTGGGCCAAAACACATGTCAATGGGCCAGAACTTGGTGTGTGAGACCCCAATGCTCTTGATTTAGGAGCTGATGCACATTCCACTGCAGGGTGGCCAGGATCACAACCCCAGGCGACAGCACATCCATAGCTAAGAGCGCATCATCAAGTAATGAAAAGCAGATTTGGATGGTGAAATAGTTTCGCAAAGGATCAGAAGCTGTGACAGGAGACCTATCTGGCCAACTGTGCTGAATGAGGTGAACAACTTGACACCAAACCGGATCAGCAGTGACAGGAGCCCATAAAAGGTAACCCTCCCACTGCACATTGTGCCTCAACATCTAAGTGAAAACAAGGTAGTTCATGATGTTCAAAACGGATACAGCCCCATCAGAAGCTGGGACAGCGCATCAGTGTGGACAAGCTGCGTGGTAGGCCGAAAAAGTTTTTCATAGTTGAGACAGAAACAGGGCTCAACACTGGAGCTGATGTGCTGCTTTGTTGAGCAATGAAGCAAAAGGATTAAACAACAAAACCAAGGGTTTGCAGTCAGTATTGAGCTACATGAACACCTGAAACTTTTGTGGGTGTAGACGAGAGCAAGTGCTTCCTTTTCAACGTGGGATTCATGCTGCTGAGTGGAATTGAACATTTTTCATCCATAAGCCATCAGTCATTTGGAACCTTCCTCATACTGATCTGTGAGAATGACCCCAAGTCCATACTGAGAAGCATCTGTAACCTGAACCAGGCGGTGACCAGGATGGAAAATGACCAACCAAGGAGCAGAATGTAATTAGATTTAAAAGTGTGACGCACACTAGCAGGTCTAGTTTATTGAGCAGCTCACAGAGGGGCTGGCCAGCATGGCTGCACCTGGAATAAATTTGTGATAGTAAGCAATTTTGCCTAAAAATGCCGGGAATTCTTTGACTTGTTGGACAACACAGAGCTATAAACAAAGCTATGACTGTGGCAACATGATGACGTAAAGGCTTAACGCCATCCAGAGAAACCTCAAACCACCAATACGCGGTGGATGGCTGAAAAAAGTGTTACTTGGCCACATTGCATCTCAACCTTGCAGTATGTATCACCACGAACAATGTACATGTTACATGAATGCTCTTCTGTGGATCACTCATCAGAATGATGTTATTGAGATAGTTGATGCACATGGACATCATCAGTTATTCCCCCCCCCCCCCCCCCCAAAAAAAAAAAAAAAAAAAAAAAAAAAAAGCTGAAACATTGTTGAGGCACTAGGGACACAGAAAGGTAGGCAGTGATACTGCTACAACTTAAAGGTCTTCTTAGTAACAAAGAGCCATTCAGAATTGTCATCCCATGGATCCTGTAAATAGGGTTCAGATAAATCAGTTTTGGAGAAAAAGCTGGCCCCCGGTGAGTTTAGCCAATAACTTGTTCAGACATGGCAAAGGGTAAGTATTAATGAGAGATTGAGAATTGATTGAAACTTTGAAGTCACTGCAAGAGTGAAGCTGACTAGTCAGTTTTTTTAACAATCATGAGGAGGGTAGGCCAGTCACTCAGTGCAATAGGTTTTATGATCCCCAGCGACATCAGCCTGTCCAATTCTGATTTCACTTGATCATGCAAAGCCACTAGAATAGGGTGTGCACAAAAAAAGCACAGTCGCACCATGGGTTTCAGGGTAATGTGGGCTGCACAATTAGTGGCACAACCTAACCCATCTGAGAAAAGAGACGAGAACTTGGAATGCAGAGACTCTAACTACTGGTAAGGCACTTGATTGGAAATGAGGTGCACTGTATCCAAAATGGAAAATCCTAAAGCACTGAAAGCATATAAAATGAAGAAAATTGCTGTGACAGTAAAGTCACGGAATGAATCACAGATTTATACACAGTGGGAGCCGTAAATTACCCCGAAATTGGAATATGCTGCTTATTGTAATTCACCAAACATCGAGTAACTGAGACGACACCAGAGATCACACATCCACATAAGTTTTTGAGGTCAATAAAGTCACGGCTGCAGCCATGTTCCCTTATAGTCTCAGCATTTTGTCCATCACTTGCACTTCCATAAACTGTTTGTTACGATTCATAACTACTCATAAGCACTGAAAATACACAATTAACATCCATGTCCATGCCCACAGGAGGGGGCTGGGAACAACATGCAGACACTGTATGTAGTTTTTTTTCTACACTTGTTGCAAGATGCCCAGTGCTTAGTGCACACGGCCCTGACATATTGCACGAAACGGTATGGCTAAGATGGGAGTGCGGAGTGTTGCATTTGCTGTGGTTGTTGTTGTTCGCTGTGTTGCTGTCTAGTGCAGCATGGAGGTGATATCACATCAAGCCTCAGTCTGATCACCAGCAGCACTACATATCTCTAAAGTTTGAGCAATATTTAACACTTCGGCGAAAGATGGATTGTCGCCCTCTACAGTGCGTGTTGACGAACTTCCTCGTCAGGAGCCAACCGAATGATAGCATCATGGACTATGGAATCAGCATAGGAATCATGATGTACATTGGTAACAAACTGACATACGCTTTGGAGTCTGGCTGATCAAGACTGGTAGGGCTTTTTATGACAGTGATAGAATTCTACATGCATTGCAATGACATACGTGTGTTTACTTTGATGTCCACAGTTCGTGGTCTAGTGGCTAGCATTGCTGCCCGTGGATCACAGGATCCCGGGTTCGATTCCTGGCCAGATTGGGGATTTTCTCTGCCCGGAGACTGGGTGTTTGTGTTGTCCTCATCACTTCATCATCATCATCATTTGTGACAGTGGCTAGATTGGACTGTGTAAAAAAAAAAAAATTGGACTGTGTAAAAATTTGGACTTTGTATGGGCTCTGATGACTGCGCAATTGAATGCCCTGCAAACCAAACATGATGATGATGATGATGATCATCATACGCAATGGATGGCTGAAAAAAGTGTTACTTGGCCACATTGCATTTCAACCTTGCAGTATGTATCACCATGAACAATGTACATGTTACATGAATGCTCTTCTGTGGATCACCCATCAGAACGATGTTATTGAGATTGAAGGATCATCATCATCATTATCATTTACCATGATAATTTGACAACATACACTTTCCATTGAACGAAAGCAGTGCAGGTTCATGGAGTGGGGCTAACTGGCAAAACACCTTATAGCACCTAAGAGAAATCCAAGAAATGAATGAAGCTTTACAAGTTTCCAACAGTGACATCAAAGGCGAGAAAGTGTTGCCGAAGTCACTTCTTGTTAGCCCCCCAGTCTTCAGCTGCATTGTCGTAGGGGGAGGTTGGCAGGTATGCTGACAACATGGAAGCCTATACAGTCACTGTGGCTGAAAAGTTCGTACAGCAACCATAGGAGCCTGCTGCTCGAGGATGGACAGGAGCACTGCCTCCATGGACAGAAGAACTGAAGGAACAACCAAATAGGCAGAAGTAAACAGAGGCAGAAGTAAACTCCACTCTCATCGCCAGACACAAATAACAGCTTGGCCACAATGAACCAAAGTTTATTCTTCTTCCACTTAGAAGTGAACAACAGTTGACAGAAGATACACAAACAAAGAAACAATTCAGTTACAGTTGCTGACAATAAGTGTGAATACAATATGAGAGTGAGTGCCTGTTGGTTGGTTGGTTTGGGGAAGGAGACCAGACAGCGAGGTCATCGGTCTCATCGGATTAGGGAAGGACGGGGAAGGAAGTCGGCCGTGCCCTTTGAAAGGAACCATCCCGGCATTTGCCTGGAGCGATTTAGGGAAATCACGGAAAACCTAAATCAGGATGGCCGGATGCGGGATTGAACCGTCGTCCTCCCGAATGCGAGTCCAGTGTCTAACCACTGCGCCACCTCGCTCGGTGAGTGCCTGCAGCACTGTGCTTATAAAGAGGTGGTCTCTGGTAAGCGGCATGATGGGTGCCGTGCCATGTTGTGCACGGAGGAGGGCTCTGGTAAGCGGCATGGTGGGTGCTGTGCCTTGTGCACAAGTCAAGTGGCCTACTGCAGGCAGTCTCCGGTGGCTGGCCCATGCAGATGCTGTTGGCGGAATATTTGAAGTGTACTGTGCTGTGGCTAGTATCCAAATATTACATACAGCGTTATAGCAAATATGATCATAGAAAATAGTGTTTTTAGTGGGATTTGATGACCTGTCATTGTGAAATGAAAATAAAAAATAATAAAATTCGAAAATGTGAAACTGAAATTAAATTACATACTGTATTTCCCATATACATGATGTGCTGTGCGGAATGTGTTCCACGGGGTATACATGCAGATGGACATGGCTGAGCAGAGGAAGGCATAGGAGGGAGGAGATTGACAGACAGAGAGGGGGAGGAGGAGATGGACAGAGAAAGTAGGAAGGAAGAGATGAACATAGAAAGGGGAAAGGAGGAGCTTTACAAAGAGAGTGGGAGAGTGGATGGACAGACGGGGGAATAGGGGATAGATGGAGATGGGACTAGACGATTGACAGATAGCGGTGGAAGGATGAGATTGTCAGGGAGAGGGGGAGGAGGCAGGTGGAAGATGGAAAAGGATAGTGGGCAGCTGGGAAAGAAAGAGTGTATGAGGGGGTGAGGGGGTAGGTAGAAGAGGGGAAGGGTATGGGGTGGAGGGGAGAGATGGAAGAGGGAGAGAGTGTGTGGAAGCAGGTGGAAGTTGGACAGGCTCGAGGAATCAGGTGGAAGAGAGACAGGTTGTGCGGAGTCAGGAGGACGAGGTACAGGGTTTGAGGAGGCAGGTGAATGAGATACAGGATGTAGGTGTGGAAGTAGGTGGATCAGGGCCAGGGTGTGATTGAAGCAAGTGGAAGAGAGAAAAGAGAGGTGTGGATGGTAGAGTAGAGGAGGGATTAAAATTTTTATTATTATTTTTATGAAACAGCAAAGATTCAGGCAAGTGTGCAATATATGTGACATGTGTACATGGCCGAAACTATGGATAGGAAGCTAGTTTTCAGTAAAAGTTACTTCTTTCATTTTTAATCCACAGTCTGCCATCCTTCATTGTTCAGCATTGTTTTGAGTTTTTGAGAGATGGAGATGACAAGGGAGCTACAAATATGATGATGTCAACTAATGCTATCCCACATGGCAAAAACATCATTCTGAAGTATCTCTTGTTCTTGAGAATGTTCATGACACAGTAGCCAGTTTTGAATCATTAGTGCCCAAACATGCTCAATTGGATGGAAGTATATAAACTTTACAGGCCATTCTACTGCAAATACTGCAAACTGTCTGTTCAACCAACATACATGTTGTGAAATGACTGACAGTAAAGTAAGATAAATGCAGCCTTGCATGATGGTATTCCAACACCAGCAGTCATTTTGCTCAACGTTGTCTGTAAATTGAATATAAGGATGATAAAATAGTACTTGTGGAAGAAATAATAATTTTCTAGACTGATCTTGTAACACATGCCATCTGAAGTTTAGGAGTACACCTTTTTGTTGTATGTAACACAATACATGTAATGTCTTCCAGTGAAGTCTGGGAGCATTTCAGTGACACTTTCACAGCCCGCATCTCGTGGTCGTGCGGTAGCGTTCTCGCTTCCCACGCCCGGGTTCCCGGGTTCGATTCCCGGCGGGGTCAGGGATTTTCTCTGCTTCGTGATGGCTGGGTGTTGTGTGCTGTCCTTAGGTTAGTTAGGTTTAAGTAGTTCTAAGTTCTAGGGGACTTATGACCACAGCAGTTGAGTCCCATAGTGCTCAGAGCCATTTTTTTGACACTTTCACACTTGTTCAACAAACATGTGACAAATAGTACACCTCCTTTTTTAAAATTCATTATATCTCTTTCGTTAATTCTATTAGTAAGAGTGTTAGACTGATATACAATACTCAAGAATCTATGTATTAAATAAAAGTCTTCTAAATTGGTCTTTGTCTTAAATGTTATTATGTGCTTCCTTTGGAATCTTCCAGTTTATCTCTACGACATCTGCCTCTTCACAGCTAGATTAACATTGTGGTTCCACCTTAAATTTATGCTGCACAAGTACCTCTAGATATTTGGTTACTGTAACTGATTTAAGTAATTTATTTATTTGTTGGTGATATTTATGTGTTTGCTACATTGGAATTTTCTCAGTTAATTTTATCAGCTAATTCCTTAACTACTACCGTAATTCTATTTACGAACAAAATTTATTAAGTTATCTACTTCCTAACCAGGCCTTTTCTTTACTGCTGGTATTGCTTTCATCGTAAGGTATACATGTGTACACTTGTCATCAGTAGTAAGTGTTGTTACTGCCTCCCGCACAGCTTTCTTTCTTAAAATTACAGACAGCTTAATAATCTTTCTTGCTGATCACTAGTTCATATATGAGGGAACAGTTACCTTCAATTCTATTTGGCTATGACCCATAACAAATTACCACCCTGATGAATGGTCACTACCTAATTATGATCAACAGGTATCTCATAGCATTGAGATCTGATTCTTCCTCTAGTGACCAGCTGAACAATTTGTTGTTAATTCTTCATACCTCTTTGCTGCTCAGTGCTTATTCTATTTGGGATGTATTCTTAATTTGATTAACACTACACAATTCCTAGACTTCTGACAGTAAATTGCTATGGCAATGTTCATTGTTGAGTCTGTGTAGAATGATTCCCTTTGATGCTTTGTGTTTTTCTAGTATCATTCCCTAACGAGTCCATCAATTGAATTTAATGTGTCTGATACTGAGTTATCTACATCTACTTCTATACTCTGCAAGACACCATGAAGTGCTGGGCAGACGGTACATCTCATTGTACCAGTTACTAGGGTTTCTTCTCTTTCCATTCACTTATGGAGTGCCTCTATGCATGCTGCAATTATTTGAATCAAATCCTTGTGATACCTATGTGAGCGATAAGCAGGGGGTTGTAGTATATTCCTAGGGTTACCATTTAAAGCAGGTTCTGGAAACTCTGTTAGTAGATTTTCTCATGAAACTCTGTTAGTAGATTTTCTCATGATAATTTATGATTATCTCCAAGATTCAGCCAGTTCAGTTTCCTTAGCATCTCTGTGACACTCTCAAATGGGTCAAACAAACCTAAGACCACTCATACTGCCTTCTCTGTATACATTCAATATCCTCTGCTAGCCCTATGTGGTACGAATCTCACACACTTTGGCAGTATTCTAGAATAGGTCACACAAGTTATTTATAAGCAGTCTCCTTTGTAGACTGTTGTATTTCTCTAATATTCTACCAATAAACAAAGTCTACCACCTACTTTACCAATGACTGGGCCTATGTGATCATTCAATTTCATATCCCTATAAAATATTACACCTAGGTATTATGAGTTGGCCGATTCCAGCAGTGACTCATTAATATTATAGTCATAGGATACAATGTTGTTGTTTTTTTTTTTTTTTCATTTTGAGATGTGCACAGTTTTACATTTCTGCATATTTAAAGCAATTCACCAATCTTTGCACCACTTTGAAATCTTATCAAGATCTGACTGAATATTTATGCAGCTTGTGTCAGTCAGTACTTCATTATAGATAACTGCATCATGTGCAAAAAGCCTGAGGTTACTATTAATATTGTCTGCAATTGTCTTATGAATATACAACATGAATACCAAGTGTGCCAACCACTTCTCTGGAGCACACCCGAAGTTACTTCTACAGATGACAATGACTTTCCACCCAAGATAACATGCTGCATCCTCCCTACTGTGACGTCCTCAATCCAGTCACAGATTTCACTTGATATCCCATATGATTATACTTGGTACAGTGTGGTACTGAGTCAAATTCTTTTCAGAAATCAAGAAATACTGTATCTACTTGATTGCCTTAATCCAGAGCTTTCAGTATGCCATGTGACAAAAGCATGAGTTGGGCTTCACATGATTGATGTTTTAGAATCCATGCTGGTTGGCATGGAGGAGGTCATTATGTTTGAGCTCAGAATATGTTCCAGGATTCTATAACTAATCAGTGTTAAGGATATAGGACAGTATTTTTGTGGATCACTTCTATTAGCCTACTTGTAGATGGATGTGACCTGTGGTTTCTTGGGTTAGGGGGCATGCTTTTTTGTTTGAACGATCTACAATAGATTATAGTTAGAGAAGGGTCTAACTCAACCATAGATCCAATATAGAATCTGATAGGGATTCCATTTGGCCCTAGAGCTTTTTTCAATTTAATTTATTTCAGCTGTTTGTCAACACCAATGACACTATTTATTTCACTCATTTTTTCAGTGGTTTCAGGATTAAATTGGGCCAGTCCTTCTGGGGTTTCTCATGTAAAGGAACATTTGAAAACAGAATTAAGCATTTCAGCAATCCCAAAAGTAAGGTCTCCTATTTTTTTTTGTAAGTACATAGACCAGTTTATATCTACAATGATTTACATCAGTTTACAGCTTGAACATTTAGCTATTTTTTTGACATAATCACCATTTTGTTGATGCATTTTTGAAGATGCTTTGGCAGTTTTTGTATGCCCATGTCCTACCAGCTCACCGCCATGCTGTCCAGAGAGTTATGAACCTCTTCTTTCACCTCATCGTTGGAGCTGAATCATTTTCCAGCCAGATGTTCTTTTAACCTAGGGAACAAGTGATAGCCACTGGGTGCCAAGTCAGGACTATAGGGCGGGTGGGTGATTATGTTCCACTGAAACTGTTGCAGGAGAGCAACGGTTTGCCGAGCAATGTGTGGGCAAGCATTGTCATGGAGAATGTGTACACCCTTTCTCAACATTCTGAATTGACCGTTTGAGTTTTTACAGAGTCTCTCAGTACCTGTCAACATTAATTGTGGTCCCAGCGGTTCAGCTCCGATGACGAGGTGAAAGAGGAGGATCATAACTTTCTGAACAGCATAGCGGTGAGCTGGTATGGCATGAGCATACAAAAACTCCCACAGTGTCAACAAAAATACATTGACAGAAATGGTGAGTATGTTGAAAAATAGCTAAATGTTCAAGCTGTAAACTGATGTAAACCATTGTAGAAATAAACAGGTCTATGTACTTATAACAAAATAGGAGACCTTACTTTTGGGATTACCATCGTATCACTAATTTCAGTTCCTGTCTAATTCTCTAGGGATTGGACACTAGCTTTGGTGCCTCAAAACAACTTTTATGTGGAATATTGAGGGGCACTGGAGCAGCTGGGGTAAAGGGAATAAATCAGCTGTTCCACAATCTAAATGTGAAAAGGCAAAAATTACAGGAAATTATCTGAAAGTAACAGTTAATGAGGAGTAATCTGTTGGCCTTTCGCTTCCTTATACCTTCTGTACGTACACTCTTTCCTTCCCTTGTTTCCTGTCACAGTGTAGTGAAGCAATGTTAGAAAATTCCAATAGTTATAGATGCAGTTATGCTTTTAAACTTACGTCTATCACTGATATTTCAGTTCTTCCTATTTTGGGTGCTAATGATTATGCTTCCCCCTCTATAGTAGATAATATTAGTATGATATCATGATTGTATTTATTTCTTTTTCACACATATCCAGTTACATGTTTTTCTCATTTCTTTTTTTTCAGAAGACTGGAAATATCCGTTTAAGGTCTCGCTTTGGAGAAAGTACAGATGAAAGAACCGAATTTTTCCCAGAAAGTACAAGACCATTCCATCAAAATGGCACATATCCTTGGTATTCTGCTGTCCTGATTTTGGTGATTGGTGTAATACTTTTTCTTGGATGCACAATGTTAAATAATCAGCTGCCAAAACCAGTTTATATCAAGGATGCAAAGCAAGGAATGTTTGTAGCAGAAAATGCTATTCATCATCTTCAACATTTGACAAGTATGGGTCCAAGAGTTGTTGGCAGTTATGAGAATGAAATTTTCGCTGTTGACTTTTTGAAGAGAGAAATAGGTTTTATAATGCAGCGAGCTAAACCACAGCATCTGCTTACTCTTGATCTGCAAAAGCCAACTGGCTGCTATATACTGGCTTTCAGGCCATATGGTTTTGTAAATTGTTATGAAAATATACAGAATGTTGTTGTGAAGTTATCCTCAGCTGGAAATTGGTCCTCGTCAGCGGTTATGTTCAACTGTCATTTTGATTCAGTTCCTACAAGCCCAGGTAAGTTAGACTTTTTGAAATTGCACAATGTATTACTTTCATAAATAGGAGTTGAGTACTGTAAAAGTACTAGACACATAGGAAGAGGTTTGCATGCATTTGACAATAAACACACGCAGATAAATGAAATTCAGTTTTTCCACACTGGACTTTGAGCTGCAATATCCCCTTAAATGTAGGACAGGGTGGAATTGATGCCTTAACTTGTCTTAAGAAAACAGGAGACTGAGAATCAAGTCAGTAATGTGATGAATTTCTGGACAGTGGTAATTTGTTATAAATACTTACTTTTGAAATAATTGAAGTGCTTGAAGAATTATGGACTATTGTGGAGCTGTCCTCTGTCTGAAATATGTTTTTGTGCCATTATTAATGACTACATTCACTGAAAACGTACATAGCCTACATATTTTCATGGAATGCTTGAGTTCAATCAATAATCTCTCAGTTCTGCACTCATAGGTAGCACACTGCGTCTAGTACACATCCACTGCAGTGCGTGGGGACCACAGCACCAAGTTACGACACCTGAAGATGGGCATATAAGAGCCCCGAAACCGGTCATGTGATAATAAAAGAATTTTACAACTGAAGCAGTATTTTCAACCTCTGGCTGAAATAATCTCTTGTTGTCACTCTGTGTTCTCTATTCATATCCCTTCAGAGCATTTTAACACTCCCTTTAACTACTTTACTGTTGTTTGTCCTAATAATAACAGTAGACTCTGTGCATAACTGAGATTTGTCTTTAATGCCATAATATGGAAGCTTTCTTAAGAGTGTGCTGTGATCTACACAATCAAATGCCTTGGCGAGGTCACAAAATATCCCCATTGCATACCTTTTGTAATTTAGTTCACCTAAAATTTCATATGTTAGGTTAAATATAGCTCTGTCTGTGGAGGAGCCGTTACGAAAGCCGAACTGTGTAGGCACCAGTAAGCCATTTTGTGTAGTGTGACTATAAATCCTATCATCCACTATTCTCTCAAATACCTTTGAGAACAGTGGCAGCAGAGAGATGGGCCAATAGTTGGATATTTCATCCCTTGCTCCACTTTTGTGGATTGGCACCACTACTGCATGTTTTAATCTATCTGGGAACACACCAGTTTCCATAGATTGGTTACACAAATAGCACAATATATAACTGATTAGTTCTGCACATGATTTTAAAATCCTACTTGATATGCCATCGTATCTACAGGAATCTGAGTTTTTGAGTAATTTTATGGTTTTTTTCAATTTCTTTAGGGGTTGTACTTTAGATGTTATTTGCATGTGGTTAAGTAGTTCAATAGCTTCTATGTGAGACTGTTTATTATGGTTCACTGTTTTTTCAGCTATAGTGAGAAAAAAAATGTTGAAATCTGAGGCTGCAACTTTGTGTTTATTATTGTCAGGTTTTATATTCCTATTTGTCTCACTTTTATGTTGTGCCATATGGTTTTTATTTTATTGTTTGAGTTGCAAATTTTTTGTACATAGTGCAACTGTTTGGCCTTCTTGATTGCACTTGTTAGAATTTTATAGTATGTTGAACAAATAAGAAAAATCACTTACAGTATGTTGAATGAATAAGAAAAAAATCACTTGTTTCAGCCATTTGCATCTTGCTAAAACAGGCAGTGCACTACTGATCTGCACCAGTGCAGCTTCATCTCTGCATTAAAAAATTATCCTCTATTTACATGAAATATTAGTAATTTTAGCGTGAAGGGCAGAAAAACAAAACTGGGCTTTGTTGTATTCCCTTACATGTTTACTTTCTTGGTTGTGGTTCATCTATTGCCAGATGGTTCATTTTGAGACTGTTCACTTGATCTGCCTATCATAAATGTGTGAGCTGTTGTAGGCAAGCAATGAGCAATGTGAAAAGGCATATTTTCTTTTGATGCTCACATATGTCGACTATTAAAAAGCACTGCATAGTTTTCTTTTGTTGTCAAGTTTGTGCTGGGTACTGGAGTTCATTACAGCCTTTTTATAATCTTTTGTAAAACACCCACTTTCATATGACATTGCTGCTTATTTGGTTATGCTTGTGTTGCAGGTGCCAGTGATGATGGCATCAATTGTGCAGTCATGCTTGAAGTACTAAGAGTACTGTCTCAGACGGATGTGCCTCTGAAGCATAATGTAATTTTCTTGTTTAATGGTGCTGAGGAAAACCCCTTGCAGGTAAATCAAGGAAGAACATGAACAGTGCAGCATTACTGTAATGTGGACCTCAAGTATTATTTTATAAAAATATACTGCTTCCAGTTGCTGTTAGCATGCTATAGCTTGCCTTGATCCATGCTCCCTTCTTTATATGTAACAGTTGACCACAATATTATTGCACCTGGGAGTGAGTGCACTTTGGTCAGATTGTTGTGCGTTGGTATTGTGATATTCCACAAGTGGATGCTGACCACTAGATAGTACATGCATAATTGTCTTGAAATCATTCATAGTGCGATGCATTTTCCTTAGTCATTGCTGTGCTTGTTTACTGTAAGGCCACTGCTTGTTTCTGATAACAGCCGTGAGAGACCAAGTGCAAAAATATCATGGTCAGGTAGTAAATTTGTACCTTTATTACACACACACAATAGTAGCAACATAGTTTGTTCTACATGTGACTGGCAGAGAAGATCTAGAATGCCATGTTCATGAATGTTGATAAAATTCACAGTCTATGACAGTGTCCCTATAATTTCACTTGTGTCCCATACCTAAAAGTGACTTCTATGTTTTATACACCAGAGGCAGCTCTATAATAATGTGCAAGAGCATTTCCTTGAGTAAGGAGACCATGCGGGTTGGATAACAGATGTTAAAAAAATGGTTGTATCAAACCCTAAAATTTGTAGTGGCAAATGGAAATCTTAAGACAACTTAAATCAACCTGAAAAGGACTGAGTCTCATATAATATTAGACATTATAAAAAGAAGGTTAAAAATTATATATGGACAGTATTTGGTTTATTAAGGCAGAGCAAAATGTGTTATAAAAAATACTTTAACTAGAAATGGAATGGATATGTATGGCACTATGAAAAATAATTTTTTGATAAGTGTGACAGAAGTTGAGTACTAATTTTAGCATTTTTTGGGCAAGAGTGGCCATTATAGGCATTCTAAAGTTTAGTGGTAAAGACAATAAATTCTTAATATGAGTCCATGATCAAATGACCTTTACAAGTAATTCCATCTAGATTGTTCTAAATTGTGCTAAAATCTGAAGCTTGTCATTTGTGTTCTATCCATGATTTTCAGCCGTAGAAATAATAGAGAACTGAACACAAAATCTCATGTCTGTATGCCTTCCAGGAATGTCCTAGAAGCTGCATAGAATGAACTATACACATGGTGTATATGACCCGGGACAACCAGGAGATCTGGGAAAAACCCAGGAATTTTTTCATCTGGGAGGAAATCGGGAAAAACCCGGGAATTTTTGAGAATCCCAGGAATTTTTCATTGTTTTAGTTTTCAGTTAAATTTTTGTAACTTTGACTGGTAAGAACCAATAATCTAACAAAGTACCTCACTACTGCAGAATAATACTGCAGCAATAAAACCTGAACAAGAGGGAAAAAAAAGAAAAGGAAAAGAAATACGCCATATGTAACAACAAAACACAGTGCTCATAGAAGCGTCTGCCAACTGCAAAATGTATCAAAGGCTTTAGGAAGACTATGCAATGTGTCATAACAACAAATTGCCTCTGATGAGCGTGACATCACAATTGCTTACATTAGATTAGTTTGAGCAGTTGCGAGCAAGCTCATGCACATGCGCAGTTGAGTCGCGTATGAGTAGTACCTTCTCCCACTTCTGGCTGCAGAAGTATGGCAGTTAGCTGTATAAGCAACAGCAGCAAGCAGACAGATGCACCCGGAAAAATTTTACTGGCGCCTGCCTAAGCTGCCAGATTCACGAGTGTGCAACAGGCCCTGATCTAGGGGGTGGGGGGAAAACCGGGGTATCTGCCCCGGGTGGCATTTTCAGGGGGTGCCAAATTCATATTCATGAGGAGTAGGACCTTGCCTCGCAAACCGCCTAGCATCCAGTGCACATTGGTCTAGTGATTATTCATACAATTTTGAAATGCATCCCTGTTGGTTTTTGAATTTTTGACCAAGTTCTAAGTTGATTTCTGAATGAATCATAAGTTGATTTTTGAATGTGTGCATGGTGTACATTATGTCTCTGCCAGCAGAATCCCCGTTGCATGTAGAAATTAACTTTCCTGCACACAGGCACACAGAAAGGGATGGGGCTATGCGAGCTAAGTGGAATAAAGCCAAATGGGTGAATACCAATCGCTGTTCATGTGGTTGTCTGGGTTTGCGAGTGACCAGCGTTGTTACAATTACTAGCGAAATCCATAGATTCAGACTACCAGAGTGGAAATAAATGACTAACAGAAATAACAAGTAAGAAACATTACATATTATCTTGTCGGTGTATCCAAGAAAATGAAATTTTGAAAGAAAATTTTTTGCCAGACTGCTACACTAGTAAAGGCCAGTTGAACAGTTCCCGGGTAGCAGCCACTAGAGTTCTATTCTGGGAGTAGTGCAGGAAATGTATTGTAGGAACGTGTAATAACACCTAACCAGAGAATAAATGCAGGTAACTAAACCGGTGACTGTGGAAGGATTAGTGAAGTTAACCGGAGAATAAGTTTTGACGCTGGTAGGAATAGTTACAGAATTAGTGTTGACAAGATTGTTCGTTAGAACGAGTGAGGAGAAGAAATGGGGACATCACACAATTTATGAAAGAATATGACGATTCTAAATTTACATAAATATTTTGTACTACTACTTTTCTATCTCATGCTTCAGAAGCTAGAATGTATGAATGAAAAGTGAAACTATTTCCTAACATAAAAGTTTGGCTTGTAGTAAGCGTAACAGGCATTTGATATTGGTACTTCATGAATTATATTCCGTTGTGTTATAAAAATGACCATTTGTACCATAACAGTTTTGTTTATTTGGTGTATGTTGCAATTTCTGCAATATTAGCAAGGCCTATGTTGTTTTATATAGCAGACATTGACAAAAATTAATAGAGGGAAACATTCCACTTGGGAAAAATATATCTAAAAACAAAGATGATGTGACTTACCAAACGAAAGCGCTGGCACGTCGATAGACACACAAACAAACATACACACAAAATTCAAGCTTTCGCAACAAACTGTTGCCTCATCAGGAAACAGGGAAGGAGAGGGAAAGACGAAAGGATGTGGGTTTTAAGGGAGAGGGTAAGGAGTCATTCCAATCCCGGGAGCGGAAAGACTTACCTTAGGGGGAAAAAAGGACGGGTATACACTCGCGCACACACACACATATCCATCCACACATATACAGACTCAAGCAGACATATTTAAAGACAAAGAGTTTGGGCAGAGATGTCAGTCGAGGCAGAAGTGCAGAGGCAAAGATGTTGTTGAATGACAGGTGAGGTATGAGTGGCGGCAACTTGAAATTAGCGGAGATTGAGGCCTGGTGGATAACGGGAAGAGAGGATATATTGAAGAGCAAGTTCCCATCTCCGGAGTTTGGATAGGTTGGTGTTAGTGGGAAGTATCCAGATAACCCGGACGGTGTTCAACCCATTACATGCAGTCTCCCATCCTTCATCAAAGACACCAACCACTTCCTCGAACGCCTGGAATCCTTACCCAATCCGTTACCCCCGGAAACCATCCTTGTAACCATTGATGCCACTTCCTTATACACAAATATCCCGCACGTCCAGGGCCTCGCTGCGATGGAGCACTTCCTTTCACGCCGATCACCTGCCACCCTACCTAAAACCTCTTTCCTCATTACCTTAGCCAGCTTCATCCTGACCCACAACTTCTTCACTTTTGAAGGCCAGACATACCAACAATTAAAGGGAACAGCCATGGGTACCAGGATGGCCCCCTCATACACCAACCTATTCATGGGTCGCTTAGAGGAAGCCTTCTTGGTGACCCAAGCCTGCCATCCCAAAGTTTGGTACAGATTTATTGATGACATCTTCATGATCTGAACTCACAGTGAAGAAGAACTCCAGAATTTCCTCTCCGACCTCAACTCCTTTGGTTCCATCAGATTCACCTGGTCCTACTCCAAATCCCATGCCACTTTCCTTGATGTTGACCTCCACCTGTCCAATGGCCAGCTTCACACGTCCGTCCACATCAAACCCACCAACAAGCAGCAGTACCTCCATTACGACAGCTGCCACCCATTCCACATCAAACGGTCCCTTTCCTACAGCCTAGGTCTTCGTGGCAAACGAGTGTGCTCCAGTCCGGAATCCCTGAAGCATTACACCAACAACCTGACAACAGCTTTCGCATCCCGCAACTACCCTCCTGACCTGGTACAGAAGCAAATAACCAGAGCCACTTCCTCATCCTCTCAAACCCAGAACCTCCCACAGAAGAACCACAAAAGTGCCCCACTTGTGACAGGATACTTTCCGGGACTGGATCAGATTCTGAATGTGGCTCTCCAGCAGGGATACGACTTCCTCAAATCCTGCCCTGAAAGGAGATCCATCCTTCATGAAATCCTCCCCACTCCACCAAGAGTGTCTTTCCGCCGTCCACCTAACCTTCGTAACCTCTTAGTTCATCCCTATGAAATCCCCAAACCACCTTCCCTACCCTCTGGCTCCTACCCTTGTAACCGCCCCCCGGTGTAAAACCTGTCCCATGCACCCTCCCACCACCACCTACTCCAGTCCTGTAACCCGGAAGGTGTGCACGATCAAAGGCAGAGCCACGTGTGAAAGCACCCACGTGATCTACCAACTGACCTGCCTACACTGTGATGCATTCTATGTGGGAATGACCAGCAACAAACTGTCCATTCGCATGAATGGACACAGGCAGACAGTGTTTGTTGGTAATGAGGATCACCCTGTGGCTAAACATGCCTTGGTGCACGGCCAGCACATCTTGGCGCAGTGTTACACCGTCCGGGTTATCTGGATACTTCCCACTAACACCAACCTATCCAAACTCCGGAGATGGGAACTTGCTCTTCATCCTCTCTTCCCGTTATTCACCAGGCCTCAATCTCCGCTAATTTCAAGTTGCCGCCACTCATACCTCACCTGTCATTCAACAACATCTTTGCCTCTGCGCTTCTGCCTTGACTGACATCTCTGCCCAAACTCTTTGTCTTTAAATATGTCTGCTTGTGTCTGTATATGTGTGGATGGATATGTGTGTGTGTGCGAGTGTATACCCGTCCTTTTTTCCCCCTAAGGTAAGTCTTTCCACTCCCGGGATTGGAATGACTCCTTACCCTCTCCCTTAAAACCCACATCCTTTCGTCTTTCCCTCTCCTTCCCTCTTTCCTGATGAGGCAACAGTTTGTTGCGAAAGCTTGAATTTTGTGTGTATGTTTGTGTTTGTTGGTGTGTGTATCGTCATGCCAGCGCTTTCGTTTGGTAAGTCACATCATCTTTGTTTTGAGACATTGACAAAATACACATAAACAGATTGAGAAACCACATTTTGTTTTTCCATGTAGCAAAACGTTTGACAAACTTTGTTGGGGTAATAGATTCTTTCCCACAAAGGAAAGTACACCATGTAAAGCGATTACTGATATTGCTATATGATACCATATCCCAATTTCCACGAGGTTGGTGCTTAGACTTGAACAACACCTTCTGGTCCGATGAGGAGGAAGAGTTTTAGCCCTGGCATCTGGTAGTATAAAGGGGCTGGGGAACAGGGCGATGGCTCACCCCTCGTGATGTCCTGTGGAGATGTTGAAGGTGAGGAGAAAGCTATGTCGGATGTGGCATCGACTATGAAAGAGCTATGTTGGATGTGGCATCCACTTGCCTCGGTACCCGGCTTGTCCAAGTCTGGGCTCAGTCTGTGTGATTCTGGGGCCAGTGAGGTGTGACATCACTTTGTAGCCACTCTGTTGCTGATCCCAGCTGAGGCTGGAGATAGTGGCTGCAGTGCATTTACCTGCTCAGTATGCAGTGGTGGCAGTGATAGTCATGGAAGCAGTTGTGACCACAGCTGGTTCTGATGCCGCCATTGTAAGCCTTACCTGGTGGTGACCTCGTACATGAGATGTGCCAGGGAGATTACCAGCATAGTGGGCATCTGCAGCTGTGAGTTCTTAAAGACAGGCACCCATACCTCTGGTACAGAGTCGAGTGAGGGTCTGAATCAGAGGCTCAGGCGGTTTTGTGACCATGTGGGCTGCAGATTCCTTGACTTGTGTCAAAGGGTGGTTGGGTTTCGGGTTCCACTGAATAGGTCAGGTGTCCATTATATGCAGGAGGCGGCTACACGAGTAGCAGGGGCTGTGTGGCATGGACTGGGTGGTTTTGTAGGTTAGAGGGTCTCGGGGAAAACACAAGATGGGCTTTCAGTCACAAAGGGTGCAGGCTGAACACAGAAAGAACATAGATACAGGAACCATTGGTATAACAGTTGTGAATTGTCGTAGCTGTGTTGGGAAAGTACCAGAGCTCCAAGCGTTAATAGAAAGCACTGATGCTCAAATCGTTATATGCACTGAAAGCTGGCTAAAGCCAGATATAAGCTCAGCCAAATGTTTGTGAAGAACTTAAGAGTGTTCCGAAAAGATAGGCTAAACATGGTTGGCGGTGGCGTGTTTGTTGCTGTTAGAAGTAGTTTAACTTGTCGCGAAATTGAAGTAGATACTTCCTGTGAGTTAGTATGGGCAGAGGTCATTGTTGGCAACCAGAATAAAATAATAATTGGATCCTTTTACTGACCTCCCAGTTCAGATGATACAGTTGCTGAAAGGTTCAAAGAAAACTTGAGTGTGATTTCAAACGCGTACCCGACTCATATGATAATAGTTGATGGTGACTTTAATTTACCCTCGATACGTTGGCGAAACTACATTTTTAATTCCGGAGGTACACATAAAATATCATCCAAAATTGTGCTAAATGCATTCTCTGAAAATTATTTCGAACAGTTAGTTCATGAGCCCACGCGAATAGTAAACAGTTGTGAAAACACACTTGACCTCTTAGCAACAAATAATCCTGAGATAATAACCAGCATCAAAACCGATATAGGGATTAGTTAACACAGTGCTGTCGTAGTGAGATTGAATATTGTAATCCCCAAATCCTCGAAAAATAAGCAAAAAATATACCTATTCAAAAAAGCAGATAAAAATTCACTTGACGCCTTCCTGAGAGAGAATCTTCACTCATTCCAAATTAATAAGTGTAGACTAGATGTGGCTTAAATTCAAAGAAATAGTAGCGCCAGCAATTGAGAGGTTTATACCAAATAAACTAATAAATGACAGAGCTGATCCTCCTTGGTAAACAAAATGGGTTAGAACATTGTTGTAGAAACAACGAAACAAACATGCCAAATTTAAACAGATGCAAAATCCTCAAGATTGGCGATTCTTTACAGAAGCTCAAAACTTAGCGTGGATTTCAATGCGAGATGCCTATAACAGTTTCCACAACGTAACTTTGTCTCGAAACCTGGTAGAAAATCCAAAGAGATTCTGGTCGTATGTGCAATATGTTAGTGGCAAGAAACAATCAATGCCTTCTCTGCGCGATAATAATGGAGATACTATCGAAGACAGTGCTGCCAAAGCAGATTTACTAAACACAGCCTTCTGAAATGCCTTTACAAAAGACGACGAAGTAAATATTCCAGAATTCGAATCGAAAACAGCTGCCAGCATGAGTAACGTAGAAGTGAATATCCTCGGAGTAGTGAAGCAACTCAAATCACTTAATAAAAGAAAAGTCTTCTGGTCCAGACCGTATAACAATTAGGTTCCTTTCGGAGTATGCTAATGCATTTGCTCCATACTTAACAGTCATACACAATCGTTCGCTCGACGAAAGATCCGTACCCAAAGACTGGAAAGTTGCACAGGTCACACCAATATTCAAGAAAGCTAGTAGGAGTAATCCACTAAATTATATATTGTGTTCGAACATTCTGAATTACCTTGAAGGAAATGGTCTATTGACACATAGTCAACATTGGTTTAGAAAAAATCGTTCCTGTGAAACACAACTAGCTCTTTATTCACATGAAGTGCTGAGTGCTATTGACAAGAGATTTCAGATCGATTTTGTATTCCTGGATTTCAGGAAAGCTTTTGACACTGTACCACACAAGCGGCTCGTAGTAAAATTGTGTACTTATGGAATATCGTCTCAGTTATGTGACTGGATTTGTGATTTCCTGTCAGAAAGGTCACAGTTCGTAGTAATTGACAGAAAGTCATCAAGTAAAACAGAAGTGATTTCAGGCGTTTCCCAAGGTAGTGTTATAGGCCCTTTGCTGTTCCTTATCTATATAAACGTTTTGGGAGACAATCTGAGCAGCTGTCTTCGGTTGTTTGCAGATGACATCATCGTTTATCAATCCGTTGTTTATCGACTAATAAAGATTAAAACAAACTGCAAAACGATTTAGAAAAAATATCTGAATGTTACGAAAAGTGGCAGTTGCCCTAAATAACAAAACGTGTGAGGTCATCCACATGAGTACTAAAAGGAACTCATTAAACTTTTACAGTTACACGATAAATCAGTATAATCTAAAAGCTGTAAATTCAACTAAATACCTAGGTGTTAAAATTACGAACAACTTAAATTGGAAAGAACACATAGAAAATGTTGTGGGGGAGGCTAACCAAAGGCTGCAATTATTGGCAGGACACAGAAAATGTAACAGACCTGCTAAGGTGACTGCCTACACTATGCTTGTCTGTCCTCTTTTAGAATACTGCTGTGCAGTGTGGGATCCTTACCAGATAGGACTGACGGAATACACCGAAAAAGTTCAAAGAATGGCAACACGGTTTGTATTATCGTGAAATATGGGAGAGTGTCACAGAAATGATACAGGATTTGGGCTGGAAATCATTAAAAGAAAGGCATTTTTCGTTGTGACGGAATCTTCTCACGAAATTCCAATCACCAACTTTCTCCTCCGAATGCGAAAATATTTTGTTGACACCAACCTACATAGGGCAGAACGATCACCATAATAAAATAAGGGAAATCAGAGCTTGTACGGAAAGATATAGGTGTTCATTCTTTCCGCGCACTATACGAGGTGTGGCTAGAAAAAAACCGGACTAGTACTGGTGAAACAATAAAACAAATGCAATAAGGCTGAAAGTCGCGTGGCCTGTCACGTGACTCTCGCTCCGCCTACTGCTCGAGTTTCATCTGCCTCCTGCACTCAGTCTGCCCGTGGCGTCTGTTTTAAGTAGTTGACGTTTTGTCTGTGCGTCGGAAAATGTTGAGTGTACAGAAAGAACAGCGTGTTAACATCAAATTTTGTTTCAAACTAGGAAAATCTGCAAGTGAAACGTTTGTAATGTTACAACAAGTGTACGGCAATGATTGTTTATCGCGAACACAAGTGTTTGAGTGGTTTAAACGATTTAAAGGTGGCCGCGAAGACACCAGTGATGACACTCGCACTGGCAGACCATTGTCAGCAAAAACTGATGCAAACATTGAAAAAATCGGTAAACTTGTTCGACACTTTCCTTGTCAACTCCTGTTAACTCAGACACTGCTCTGATTGTTAAACGGCGATCTTGTCGAACAAGTTTGCCGATTTTTTCAATGTTTGCATCAGTTTTTGCTGACAATGTTCTGCCAGTGCGAGTGTCATCACTGGTGTCTTCGCGGCCATCTTTAAATCGTTTAAACCACTCAAACACTTGTGTTCGCGATAAACAATCATCGCCGTACACTTGTTGTAACATTACAAACGTTTCACTTGCAGATTTTCCTAGTTTGAAACAAAATTTGATGTTAACACGCTGTTCTTTCTGTACACTCAACATTTTCCGACACACAGACAAAATGTCAACTACTTAAAGCAGACGCCACGGGCAGACTGAGTGCAGGAGGCAGATGAAACTCGAGCAGTAGGCGGAGCGAGAGTCACGTGACAGGCCACGCGACTTTCAGCCTTATTGCATTCGTTTTATTGTTTCACCAGTACTAGTCCGGTTTTTTTCTAGCCACACCTCGTACAAGATTGGAATAATAGAGAATTGTGAAGGTGGTTTGATGAACCCTCTGCCAGGCACTTAAATGTGATTTGCAGAGTATCACTGTAGATGTAGATGTAGATACCATGTAGCCAGGTTGGAAGTGCACTGAATGCAATGCTAGTGGCGGTCTCGTTTCTGGCCCAGCAAGTAGATGGCAGCCGTGTAGGATTTCTTGTTGACAGGTGTTGTCCTGTAAATGCTAAAAAACAAAGTTTGGGATGCATGTGTGGGGACCTCCTCTATTGCTTTGTTGTTTGATGCTTAAATGCGCAGACCATCCTCTCTGCCTCACTACTCTTGTGTGTGTGACACAATGCTGAGGGGGCATGCTGAATGTAATTTCTGATCACTTTGGGGATGATAATTAAGTGGTGGTCCTTGTTTGGACTCCACAGTAGGACACTGTTTATTAACAACATTAGTTGTTGCATCCAATAAAAAATGTAAACTTGCACGTGTATTAGCATTTTCTGTGATCAGATTATTCTTACCTCTTAGCCACTTTGGACTAGGTATCATTAGCGTGTTGCCTGAGTTATGGTTAGTGTTGTTAGTGGAAAATTATTTATTGGTTCCTGCAACTCTGAGTCTAGATTGAAATAGGTTCTTTCATCTCTATCAAATGCCAGATCTTGTCCCTTGTTGAGTAAGCTGCATATTTTTTGTGAAATATTAGCTTTTTGGCCGAACACTGCGTGAAGCAGTTTATGGTCAGAATTGTTCTGTATAAGTACATTTGGAGTTTCTTTACAGCATAAAGCATTCCTGTAACCTTCTTTTCAATTGGGGATTAATTCCTTTGAGCTGCTGTTGATGTATTAGATGCAGATGAGATTGGCTATACCAATCCATGTACATTCGTGTGTACCAACACTGTTCCAAGTCCATACTTCAAAGTTGTCCATTGCTACTACTAATTTGTCTCCATGTTTATGGCACTAATCATAGTTTTTTATTTAATGTTTAAAATACATTTGCAAATGCCTTTGAACCTGTGAATGTGATGTTCTTTGGATGTAACAAGTTTAGGGGATGTGTTATATCAGCAGTTTTTGGAATAAATTTGGCATAATAACTTATTTTTGGGGAAAAAGAAACCCTGTCTCTTTCTCAGATTGTGTGGCAAGGCACTGATTTCTGTTAAGTGCTTTTCTGTAGATTATGTACTTGTTGTGCTGAGGATGTGATCTAAGTACTCAACTTCTTCTTCAAAAAATGTGCCTTTTTCTTGCTGTGCAGTTGGCTGAATGTGTTGCATGTCTTCTGACTGGTATGATGTGGCCCACCACAAATTCCTCTCCTGTGCCAATCTTTTCTCCTCAGAGTTGCCACTTAACACTTAACATCCTCAATTATTTGTTGGATATCTTCCAGTCTCTGTCTTCCCTTGCAGTTCTTGCACTCAACAGCTACCTCTGGTGCCATGGAAGTTATTCTCTGATGTCTTAACACATGTCCTATTGTCCCTCCCTTCTTCTTTTCAAGTATGACAACATTTTCCTTTCCTTACTGATTCTGCAAAGGTCCTCTTCATTTCTTATGTTAGCAGGCCACTTAATTTTCAACATCCTTTTACAGCACCACATTTAAAATACACTCCTGGAAATGGAAAAAAGAACACATTGACACCGGTGTGTCAGACCCACCATACTTGCTCCCGACACTGCGAGAGGGCTGTACAAGCAATGATCACACGCACGGCACAGCGGACACACCAGGAACCGCGGTGTTGGCTGTCGAATGGCGCTAGCTGCGCAGCATTTGTGCACCGCCGCCGTCAGTGTCAGCCAGTTTGCCGTGGCATACGGAGCTCCATTGCAGTCTTTAACACTGGTAGCATGCCGCGACAGCGTGGACGTGAACCGTATGTGCAGTTGACGGACTTTGAGCGAGGGCGTATAGTGGGCATGCGGGAGGCCGGGTGGACGTACCGCCGAATTGCTCAACACGTGGGGCGTGAGGTCTCCACAGTACATCGATGTTGTCGCCAGTGGTCGGCGGAAGGTGCACGTGCCCGTTGACCTGGGACCGGACCGCAGCGACGCACGGATGCACGCCAAGACCGTAGGATCCTACGCAGTGCCATACGGGACCACACCGCCATTTCCCAGCAAATTAGGGACACTGTTGCTCCTGGGGTATCGGCGAGGACCATTCGCAACCGTCTCCATGAAGCTGGGCTACGGTCCCGCACACCGTTAGGCCGTCTTCCGATCACGCCTCAACATCGTGCAGCCCGCCTCCAGTGGTGTCGCGACAGGCGTGAATGGAGGGACGAATGGAGACGTGTCATCTTCAGCGATGAGAGTCGCTTCTGCCTTGGTGCCAATGATGGTCGTATGCGTGTTTGGCGCCATGCAGGTGAGCGCCACAATCAGGACTGCATACGACCGAGGCACACAGGGCCAACATCCGGCATCATGGTGTGGGGAGCGATCTCCTACACTGGCCGTACGCCACTGGTGATTGTCGAGGGGACACTGAATAGTGCACGGTACATCCAAACCGTCATCGAACCCATTGTTCTACCATTCCTAGACCGGCAAGGGAACTTGCTGTTCCAACAGGACAATGCACGTCCGCATGTATCCCGTGCCACCCAACGTGCTCTAGAAGGTGTAAGTCAACTACCCTGGCCAGCAAGATCTCCGGATCTGTCCCCCATTGAGCATGTTTGGGACTGGATGAAGCGTCGTCTCACGCGGTCTGCACGTCCAGCACGAACGCTGGTCCAACTGAGGCGCCAGGTGGAAATGGCATGGCAAGCCGTTCCACAGGACTACATCCAGCATTTCTACGATCGTCTCCATGGGAGAATAGCAGCCTGCATTGCTGCGAAAGGTGGATATACACTGTACTAGTGCCGACATTGTGCATGCTCTGTTGCCTGTGTCTATGTGCCTGTGGTTCTGTCAGTGTGATCATGTGATGTATCTGACCCCAGGAATGTGTCAATAAAGTTTCCCCTTCCTGGGACAATGAATTCACGGTGTTCTTATTTCAATTTCCAGGAGTGTACTTAGGTTCTCTCCTTATCTGGTTTCCCCATGGTGCATGATTCACATCCATGTAATGCTGTACTCTAGACATACGTTCTCAGATATCTCTTCCTCAAGTTAAAGCTAATGTTTGATACTAACAGACTTCTTTTGATAGGAAGTGCCTGTGCTGTAGTGTGCTTTTTATCTCTTCCTTGCTTCATTTGTCAAGTGTTATTTTGCTGACAAGGGTATCAGAATTTCTTCACTTTGTTTACTTTGTGATCCCCAATTCTGATGTTAAGTTGCTCACTATTCTCATTTCTGCTACTTCTCATTACTTTTGCCTTTCTTTGGTTTACTCTCAGTCCACATTCTGTACTCATTAGACTGTCCTGTAATTCTTTGTCACTTTGAGAATAGCAGTGTCATCAAATCTAATCATTGATATTCTTTCACCTCAAATTTTAAACCCATTCGTGAACTTATCTTACATTTTCATGTTTGCTTCTTCAGTGTACAGACTGGAAAGTAGGGGGAGAGATTGCTTCCTTGCCTTACACCCATTTTAACCTGAGCACCTTGGTCTTGGCCTTCCAGTCTTATTATTCCCTCCTGGTACTTGTACATATTTTATATTACCTGTGTTTCACTATAGTATACATCTATTTTTCCAAGAATTTTGAATATCTTCCACCACTGTACATTGTCAAACATAGTTTTCAGTTTGACAAATCCTATGAAAGTATCTTTATTTTTCTTAAGCCTTGCTTCCATTGTCAAGTGCATCAACTGCCTCTCTGGTACCTTTGCCTTTCCTAAAACCCAAATGATCATCACCTAAGAGATACTCAATTTTCTTTTCCATTCTTGTGTATACTATTAGTGTCAAAAATGTATTGTCCAGCAATTCACACATATTCTGCCATTGGTATCATCGGAACTGGATGGATGATATTCAAAAGTCTGAGGATATGTCTCCATTCTTGTAGATTCTACACACAACATGAATAGTTGTTTGGTTGCTGTTTCCTCCAGTGACATTAAAAATTCGGAATGAATGTTATCTATATCTTCTGTTTTATTTGATCTTAAATCTTCCAAAGTTCTGAACTTAGACTCCAACACGGGATCCTCTATATCATCCATATTAACTCCTATTTCTTCTTCTATCTCATCACTAGACAGTTCCACCTCCTAGTAAAAGCCTTCAATGTACTCTTCCTACCTATCTGGTCTCTCCTGTATTTTTTAACAACGGAATTCCTCCTTCATTCTTAATGTTGACATGCTTGCTTTTAATTTCACCAGAGGCTGTTTTGACTCTTCTGTATGCAGAATTTGTCCCTCTGATAACCATTTCTCTATCAGTTTCTTAATATTTTTCTTGTAGCCATTTTGCCTTAGCTTCCTCGCACTTCCAATTATTTTCATTTCTGAGTGACCTATGTTGCTGTGATCGTATTTTTTCCTTGAGATATTATACTTCATTCTTTAGCCGATCAGTTGAATATTTCTCCTGTTACCCAAAGCTTATTCATAGGTGCCTTGCTTGTGTTTGTATTTTTCTGTCCAACCTCTGTGAAGGCGCTGTTTAGAGATGTCTGTTCCTGTTGAACAGAACTGATTGCTGTGGTATTCATTATTGCAGTATTTACAGCCTTGTAGAACTTCAAACACACACCATTATTCTTCATTGCTACTGTATTCACTTCTTTGCTCATTGTTCTTCCTGACAATTCTCTTAAACTTCATCTTACTCTTCATTGTTACTTCATTGCGGCGGCCAGTGTCTATATATTTGCCTCTTGGTATGCTTTACAAACCATTATCTGATTTTGATATCTCTGTCTCATCATGATGTAATCCTTGTTTGTCCATCCTTGTAATAAATGGTTACAAGGACTTTGACTGTTCAATATGAAATAAAAATTAAAACACCTGCACCCATCTCATTTGCACTTGTTTTATTTATGCAACCAATTTCAGTGTTCCATTACAACTCTTGAGGCTCCTTGACCAATGTAAATTAGAAGGAATCCAATCTCGTGTGCAGTTGGTTCCTGTTATGACTGCTCACAATGTTGTATTTGATGTGTTGGCAGAAGAGCCAACACCGTGTTGCTAGAGGAGGCCGAAATGCATGCATTTAAGCTCACGCAGACTGGCGTGAGGTCTGAAACAAGGTAAAGTAGTTGAGTCTAGTAAGAAAAGAACGTAGTTGCTGGAATACTTAACTTTAATCCATAATTGGAGAACATTGCTCTTGATGATACATAATTACAATCTCAATATAAACTGGTAATGGCGCCTTGCTAGGTCGTAGCAAATGACGTAGCTGAAGGCTATGCTAACTATCGTCTCGGCAAATGAGAGCATATTTGTCATTGATCCATCTCTGGCAAAGTCTGCTGTACAACTGGGGCGAGTGCTAGGAAGTCTCTCTAGACCTGCCGTGTGGCGGTGCTCGGTCTGCAATCACTGACAGTGGCGACACGCGGGTCCGACGTATACTAACGGACCGCGGCCGATTTAAAGGCTACCACCTAGCAAGTGTGGTGTCTGGCGGTGACACCACAGTATTCCTCCCAATTTGTGTTGAGCAAGGGGCCTGAAGATGGTCTAATGGAACACAAAAACAGGTTGCATAAATAAATTAAATGCAAAAGGCATGGGTACAGGTATTTTAATTTTCATTTCGTAATTGCAAACAGGTGTCCAATAAATCTACCTTAGAAAATTGCTCCCAATCAGCTAATTATGCTAATCAAAGTGCTTTGCTTTGTTTTTTGATATGTACTATGGATGTGGCCCAGTTGCTCACATTTATAGGTTCAATAGCACCGGAAATTCTAAAGTTGGTCTATTTCTTCCTCTGTTGCTGCTTTATGTGGAATTAGTACTGGCTGTGCACTGAAAAAGTTTGGCATTGTGGTTGGTTGTATGGCAATATGGCCTTTGAAATTGTTTGCACACCGGTATCTGCTTTCTTTGAATTCTTTGCAAAGTTCTTATATAATGTCAGTTCTTAAATATAGTAGAAAATATAGAGAAGAACCATAGCAGTATGCTGACAAAGCAAATCCCATAAAATTCAATCATATGAATGTATCACTAAATTCTCCCTCTGAAATTAAGCTTTTGACAATGTTGACTGGAATACTCTCTTTCAAATTCTGAAGGTGGCAGGGGTAAAATACAGGGAGCAAAAGACTATTTACAATTTTTACAGAAAGCAGGCGGCAGTTATAGGAGCTGAGTGACATGAAAGGGAAGCTGTGGTTAAGAAGGGAGTGAGGCAGGGTTGTAGCCAATCCCCAATGTCATTCAATCTGTATATTGTGCAAGCAGAAAAGGAAACAAAAGAAAAATTTGGAGTAGGAATTGAAATCCATGAGGTTTGCCAATGATATTGTGATTCTGTCAGAGACATCAAAAGACCTGGATGAGCAGTTGAATGGAATGTACAGTGTCTTGAAAGAAGGATACAAGATGAACATCAACAAAAGCAAAATGAGAATAATGGATGTAGTCGAATTAAATCAGGTGATGCTGAGTTAATTAGCTTAGGAAATGAAATACTTAAAATAATAGACGAGTTTATCTATTTGGGGAGCAAAATAACTGATGATGGTGGAAATAGTAAGGATATAAAATGTTAGCTTGCAGTGGAGTGCTACGGAAGTGCAACGTGGACGATAAACAGTTTAGACAAGAAGAGAATAGAAACTTTCGAAATGTGGTGCTACAGAAGAATGCTGAAGATTAGATAGGTAGATCACAACTAATGAGGAGGTACTGAATAGAAATGGGGAGAAGAGGAATTTGTGGCACAACTTGACTAGAAGAAGGGATCAATTGGTAGGATATGTTCTGAGGCAACAAGAGATCATCAATTTAGTATTGGAGGGAAGCGTGGAGGGTAAAAATCATAGAAGGAGACGAAGAAATGTATACTGTGAGCAGATTCAGAAGGATGTAGGCTGTAGTAGTAACTCGGAGATGAAGAAGCTTGCAAAGGATAGAGTAGCATGGAGAGCTGCATCACACCAGACACCTGAAGACCACAACAACAACAATAACAACAACAATAGTAATAATAATAATAACAAATATTCTCTCAAAAATAAAATTTCCTCTGGATTTGATGGTGTACCAGCAGAGTACTACTAAAGATTTGTTCCCATTGTCTTATCTGAAATATACAGGGTGTTTCAAAAAGAATATATGTATTTTGAATGCATATATTTCTTAAACTTTAAGACGTGTGAATATGAAACTTTACACACATATTTACGAACCTCTCAAGTTCAGATTACAGATGTTCAATGTGTCCTCCATCAGCGATGCAAACAATATCACAATGATACTCAAATTCCTCCCAAGCTCGGGCAAGCATGTCCTTTGTCACTGATGTTATGGCAGTACGGATCTGGTTCTTCAACTCTTCCAGGTTCTCTGGGAGTGGTGGTACATAAATGTTGTCTTTAACAAAACCCCACAGGAAGAAGTCAGAGGGTGTCAAATCCGGTGACTGTGAAGCCCAGCTGAGACATGCTAAATCACCAGCTCCTTGACAACCAATCCAACAGTTCGGTAGAGTTTCATTCAGGTATTCATGCACTTGGCGACTTCAGTGAGGGGGTACCCCGTCTTGTTGAAAAATGGAGTTGTCTTCATGCAGTTTTGTAACATACCGAGATACTGCTGACCGTTAACCATGTTTCCATCAAAGAAGAATGGGCTGTAAACAGATGATCGGGGTATCGCACTAAACACTTTGACTTGGGGTGAATGTTGTACATGTTCAATGGCTGCAAGTGGATTCTGTAGGCTCCAAATTCGAACATTGTATTTTTTTACCTGGAAAGTCACTTCATCACTGAACACAATGCATTGTGCGAAAGTGTTATCTTTGCTAATAGCATCAAGACTCTCGTTACAAAATGCCACACATTTGCGTTTGTTATCAGGATGCAGAGCTTGTAACAGCTGTAACTTGTACGGCTTCATAACCAACCGATGTCTCACGTGCCAATTGTTGTTGCAGGCAGTTGTAACTCCCAACTGGCATGATGAGTTGATTTTGGACTACATTGGAAAGCAGTTTGAATTCATGCAACATTTTCTTCATGAACACGAGGGTGGCCAGGACTTTTTCCTTTACATACACATCCTGTATCTAGAAACTGTGGTTACCATCTGCAAATGTTCCACCGATTCAGAGGATCAATTTGGTACCTCAGTCTGAAACATCTTTGCACTGTAATCACGGAATTGCATTTCGCAAACTCGAGATCACAAAATAATTTCTGCAGTGGAGTAGCCATTTTAAATGTATTATAGTTACCAAGCAAAACAGAAGACAACTGACGTCTAGCTATTAATATAAACCAGACTATGTATTCGTTTCTCCAATAACTGAACCGAGGCACAGCGATCGATAGTTTGAACAAAATAATACTTTGTAATAGGTATATTCTTTTTGAAATACCCTGTATAGTACATCTCTAACTCAAGGTATTTTTCTAAAAACAAAGATGATGTGACTTACCAAACGAAAGCGCTGGCACGTCGATAGACACACAAACAAACACAAACATACACACAAAATTCAAGCTTTCGCAACAAACTGTTGCCTCATCAGGAAAGAGGGAAGGAGAGGGAAAGACGAAAGGATGTGGGTTTTAAGGGAGAGGGTAAGGAGTCATTCCAATCCCGGGAGCAGAAAGACTTACCTTAGGGGGAAAAAAGGACGGGTATACACTCGCACACACACACACATATCCATCCACACATATACAGACACAAGCAGACATATTTAAAAACCTAAGGTATTTTTCATAAGAGATTGAAATACGTCATAAGTGATATCAATAACTACCATCAAACGGGGTGATTTCGGACAGTTTTGTCATTATTTTGATTGTAACTTTCATATATATTGTTAGATTAAATTTATTGTTATGGAAGTGGTAGGGTATATGTGTAACGAATAAAATATCCCAGAACCAGAAAGTGTATGTGTAGGTATATTTATCTGAGGAAGTTAAATAAAGTGTCCGAAGTCACCCCATTGACTGGGGTGATTTCGGACATGTGTGTTTTAAATCTCTGTGTGAAGTTACAGTATACAGAGGGCGAATTTGGACAGTTACTGCCTTTTTTTTAAAATTCTACATGCTTTTCATTTGATTTTGGTGACATTTTACACATTTTAAGGTAGCTCTTTGTTACGAATAAGTGATATGGATGATATAATGAATTTTATGTATTACAGATAAGTTTTTATTTTGCAAGAATTTAAATAAAATTTTTTTACAGTTCTTAACTGAAATATTAGACAGAAACAAACAAAGTAATTTAACTAAAAGGTCAAAATAATTTTTCTCACTCATCATTCTAAATTAAGCTGCAAACACTTTAAATAAACAATTGTCTTCGAGTCTAAAGAACATCTTCTCGAAAAATGAACATTCCTCCTTTCTCAACTGGTGTGGGAAGTATTCTTGAAATTTGCAATTTTTGTATTGTGTCTTCATCGAGGACATTAGGAAACACAAATATGTTTTTACTGTTCTCATGTCGGTGCAAAAATTTCACACTTACTTCCGTAGCACCAACATTTGTGGACACTCCAACATCCTGCCTTGTTTGCTCCCTGTTTCCACGTTTATATTTGTACTCTGCAACAAGAAAAGCCTCTTCTTTCAGCAGTAAAACTTCATTGGATGATATGTCGTTTTCACTTTCACTACTGCTAGAAGCACTGTCACTTGTTTCAGCTCTGTTTTCGTTTCCTTGAAAGTCTCGGCCAGTGATTGATTTTCCAGGTTGAACGTCTAGTTTGCGGCGGCGACAGCAGCGGGAGCTACCGAGCTTATTTGGAGGATAACGAATTTCTTTGAGCATTTCTTCAGAAGTGGAAGACCATGCGTCTGTGTTGCTTTGCTGGCTCTCCTTATTATCAGGCAATTTTTGTAAGACATGATCTGGATCAAAAGGGATTAGGCCCGTGGCGCGAAATTCACCCTTTATGTTTTCCTTGTAGTTTGCTGAACTCTTAGTCAGTGTCTGCTTCAGAAGAGATGGGAAGGCATCTTTGGAAACGGTCCCATGAGTGTGTTTCTTCCAATCAGCTAATACAGCTCGCCACGCTGCTTTCATTGGCCTGAAGAAGCTTACATCGAGTGGTTGGAGGAGGTGTGTGCTATTGGGGCGAAGGAGAATGAATGAACTATTGTTCTGCTCACACTCTTCAATAACATGTAAAGACACGTGACTAGATAAGTTGTCTCCAATCAAGACTGTTGGCCCGTTTTGCCTCTTCAAATAGGGCAAAGCGATTGTTAAGAACCAGTCCTCAAATACCGGCAGGTCAAACGATACACTTTTGTTCCTATTGAAACGGGTTCCTTTTGGTCCACCTTCTTGCCACGTGTCCCACAAATGCTCTGATTTGTAAAGAACATACAGAGGAAGCAGTTTACCATCAGCACTAGTTGCCATCATTATTGAGACACTAGATTTTGATGAGTCCATCACTTTTTCAGCATGCTTACTCCCTTGTTTCGTAATTATCTGCTGCTTGCCTGGATCATCTGAAATGTTGGTTTCATCATAGTTGATCATGTTGCTAGGAGGGAGATTTTCCAGCTTTGCCTTGATATTGGAGAAAAACATCTTAACAGTCTCTTTGTTCACTTCTGCACGAGCTCGTTTAATATTTTCACTTAAGCGAATGGAAAGATGTTGTGACTGTCATTTGAGGAATAAATGCACCCATTCTTCTCCTGGCAAATTATTATGAAATTTCTTCTCTTTTCGGCCAGATTTATCAAGGTAGCTTTTAACTTAATACCTAATATCCAATTTAGTGAAGGGAAATCCCCATTGTGCAGCCCTCAAGATACCTTGCTTCAACAATTCTTCTTCTTCTTCTTCTTCTTTATTTAGCACTGGCTGCCCTCCCATTTTTTTTTTTTATTTTTTTTTTTTTTCGGATGTGCTTCCTGCACTTTATTTTGTAGGGTTGATTTAGGTATACCATACAAATCACACACTTTTCTGTACAATAATTTACCACTCTGAATATCACGAACAGCTTTATCTAAAAGTTCCGGGTCATAATTACACCGTACTGTAGCACCTCTCCTGCTCTTATACATTCTTGACATCGTCTGAAATCACTCCACACAGTACACAGTTTTACAAAAACCATCGTTATTTTATAACCTTGCATGAGAAACTCGACAAACTTGTACAGAACTTGTCTCAATGCTGTTAGCTACTGAGCGCGTCGACAATAATGGTTACAATAACTTCCTGCTCGGTGCAACAATAGAATGTTTCCACTTTACGATAATGCATGGATTTTTAACACTGAGACTGTTTGTCAATTATTCACCTAGGGAAACAATTGACACAAAATAAAAGTTGTGGAAAGTGATAAATGCAATCTTGCGCTTAAAATAACTAACATTAAAATAAGTAACTCTTTGTTTCTATGCAGTGGCAAAGAGCAAATAAGCCATACTGTCCAAATTCGCCCCGGTGTCCGAAATCACCCCGTTTGACGGTACTGATCTTTTTGACTACTGACATCATTTTCCAAAATTTCTGAGAAGGTGTTGCATAGACTCACCAAATTTTACAAGCATTAAATTACACAAAACAGCAGCAGTTCATATTTACTGTGACCTGTATAAGCCATTTGACTGTGTGAATCACTATATTCTCATGGGTAAACTGATTTTTTATGGAATTGATGGTACAGCCAAACAATGGATGTCACATCTAACCAAAAGAATGTAGAAAGTTGTACTGAGTAAGTTGACCAATATAATCTGGGAATGTAATTCTGACCAGGGGGAGAAATCATTTATGGGGTTCCCCAAGACTCAAGCTTGATCCACTATTGCTCCTTATGCATGTAAATGATCTTCCTAATATGCAGCAAACAGAATTAGTTCTTTTTGCAGATGACACTGATATTGGAATCAATCCAAACACACATACGGTAATTGAAGAAATAGTAAACTATGTTCTTAAAACTGCCTTCGCTGGTTTTCTGTGAATGGCCTCACTGGATTTTAAAAAGACGTAACATATACAGTTCTGCTCATCCACAGGTACTTCGCAAATTATGAGTGTAAATCATTGTGAGGAAGCAGGAAACAGGGTGGAAACTTCAAAAAAAGGTATCCATATTGGTGAGAATTTAAACTGGAAAAAGCATGTCTTTGAACTCCAAAAGGCCGGCCACGGTGGTCTCGCGGTTAAGGCGCTCAGTCCGGAACCGCGCGACTGCTACGGTCGCAGGTTCAAATCCTGCCTCGGGCATGGATGTGTGTGATGTCCTTAGGTTAGTTAGGTTTAAGTAGTTCTAAGTTCTAGGGGACTGATGACCACAGATGTTAAGTCCCATAGTGCTCAGAGCCATTTGAACCATTCGAACTCCAAAAACAACTTACTTCAGCCACATTTTCACTTAGAAGCATTGCAAGTCGTGGGGAGAGACAAATCAGTAAGTTGACATATTTTTCATGTTTTCATTCAACAATGTAATGTGAAATAATGTTCAGGGTTATCTCATCTTTAAGAAAGGAAGTCTCCATTGGTCAAAAACATGCTGTAAGAATAATAAGTGGTGCTCACCCATGATCATCTTGTAGACATCTGTTTAAGAAGTTGTAATTCAATAGATAAAAAAATCTACTCACCAACCAGTGGCAGGAGAACACACATATAAAAAGTATTACTGTTTGCAAGCTTTTGGAGCCATTGGCCCCTTCATCTGGCAGAAGGATTGAAGGGAAGGAAGAGGGATGAAGGAAAAAGACTGGTGAGGTTTAAGAAAAGGGCTAGAGTTGAGAAAGTTGCCCAGAACCCTGAGTCAGTGGAGACTTACCGAATAGGATGAGAAGGAAAGACTGACTGTATTTTCAAAAAAAAATTATTGTTTTCATTGATATGTTTAAGTAGTTGGATGTTTTGTCTACTGCTTCACAGTGTATTTTTGTCTTCTTTAACTTTTGGGATAATTTCTTTTTCTCACCATACATCCTTTTACCCTCTTCAATATCCCCAGAGCTAGTTAACATATAAACTTGTACTGTGGTAGGTGCTTTCTTTTTATGTGTCTTGGCTACAGTAACACAGTCACAGTGTCACTCATTGTTTATAGGAGCTTGTTGCTGTGTTGTTCATATGAACTTGCCAAATTCCTATTTTTATTTTCATTTTTAGACCTACTTCTGTGTTACCCTTATTTGATATTGTGGTGATAACTGTGAACTTCAGCCTATCCATTTTTCTTTTTAAATTCTTTAACCTACGTACCAAATTAAGGGATCCAATGCCTCATATTCTAACTTCAAGAACATCAGTTTTGTCTTGGCAAACAGTGTAAAATCCAAGATGGAATAATTAGAATATTATGAAAAGGATTGGTTGCTACTCACCATATAGCGGAGTCACAGCAGGCCCAATAAAAAGACTGCTAAACAAACAAGCTTTTGGTCAAAAGCCCTTCTTCTGACATAGACAAGACATACAGTGGATATGTTGAGTCACAGAACAAAAGATGGCTAAACAAGTAAGTTTTTTGCAAAATGGCCTTCTGAATTCAATAAAACACACACACACACACACACACACACACACACACACACACACACAGATTTATATAGCAAGTAAGCTTTCGGCCAAAAGACATTCTTTTGATTTAGACAACATACAATCGCACACATTCATGCAAACATAACTCAAGAACATGTGATCACTGTCTGTGGCTTCCGAGGCGAGACTGGCCAGTTTGGTCTCGGCAGCTGGAGACAGTGATCACATGTTTTTGAGTTGCGTTTGTTTGTGTGTGTGTGTGCGTGTTTTATTGAATTCAGAACGCCATTTGGCAAAAAAACTTACTTGTTTGGCCATCTTTTGTTCTACGACTCAACATCTCCACTATATGGTGATTAGTAGTGTATGCTTTTCATAATATTGTCAGTTCTGTTTTTGAGATGCTGAATCATGGTAAGGTACAACAAAAAGACTGTTGGAAAGTTAACTTTTTGCCAACAAGGCTTTTGTCAAAAATAGACAGCATACACATGCTCACGCAAACGCAACTCACATACACATGAGCACAGTCTCTGGCAACTGGAGTCAGACTCAAGAGAGCGGACAATTTTCAGACAAATTAAGAAAACATTAAACGTATTTCCAACAGTGCTTTTGTTGTTCATTTCTACGACTCAGCATCTCCGCTATATGATGAGTATCAACTATCCGTTTCATTATATTTAAATACTATAGGTGTAGTTTCCTCTTGCTTTCTGCTGTTCGCAGTACCAACATAACAAGGCCTTGTTGGCTGATCTTATAAGGCCAAATCAATCAAACAGGCTGTTTTCCCTGCAACTACTGAAAAGGTTTGCTCCCCCCCCCACCCCCCACCCCCCACCCCTCCCCGCTCTCCTAGATAGAGTGGCCTCTCCATAGGTAGCTCTCTGGTGAGGTTGCACCCACTATGGTATTGCAAGTAGTGTCAGTGAGGAACACAAGTCACCTCACTTCAGCGAGGTCCATTATTAGTGGAGGATCAAAAAATTCTAGTATTGACCAAGGGGACTGAACCCCAAACACTTTTATCAGAGTCTGCCTGATAACTATTGATCCAACAAGCCAAATGCAATATGCTGGTCAGTGTATGTTGACATGTTATTTTGTTGTTTTCAATAGTAGTAAGCCAAAAAACCATATGGAATTCGAGCTCAACAATGTCGTGATGACATCCTTCAAAAGAAACAGATGACAATGAGCTCAGCCATGTCCTTCATTAGTTACAGAACTTTATCAGTTTCCATCATATTTGGGTTCACTGAGTGATAAAGCATTAAAACACACCGTGCATATGACTATATTGTTTCTCCCTGGTGTTGGACTCTGTCCTTCAGTTGTTTTTCGACTATGCTGAACATATGTTTTAATGTTCTCTTAATTTCTGTCTGAACTTTGTGTGTTCTCTTGAACTCTTTCTCATTGTTGAACTGTTTTTCATTGTTCTCAAACCACTGCTGAGCTATTCTATGTAAAGCCAGTGAGATCATCAGTTTGATTGGATTTCTGTTTTTGGCTGCTGGCACATCTCTGATGATATGAAGTGTGTTGCTGCACTGAGGTGAAGTCTTTTGACTGACTGTTATAAACAATGTGCACGTTACAAGAGTAATACTTTGTGGTGTGGGCAGTCATGGTGACTGTGACTTGGTCTACATTTTTCTTCAGTTTGATAGCTGCTTCTGCTTTTACTAACAGAATTTATATCCACATGCAGTATTGTGGAAGTGTGACTGTTTGATGCCACACACTGTAGGAGACATAAATTTGCAATTTTGTTTTAACTAAAATTGGAGGGGGTGTACTATGTTTGTAATTTAAAATACAAGCAAGATTGCGCTGGTAGGTCAGTGCAGAGCTGCATCACTCCCAGTAGAAAAGCAGTTTTATAATAACACGTTGTGTAAAAAACATTTGATGAAGGGCATCCTGTGTGTGAAGTGCAACTTCTGGTTACATGAGAGGTGTGCAAACATAAACCTGAAGTTCGTAAATGACAATATTTGTTGGACCTATGGTGATTGTGTGCGTGACGAACATGAAGATCTTCTCAACATGGGACACACAAAAAACGAAATTACCAAGTTATTAAATAGTGATATTGAAACCCTCAAGAAAGAAACAACGTTCCTGAAACAAGAAAACCAAAAACTCTTTAAGTGGAAAATGTTTGTGTCTAGTGAAAACAGTGAAACAGTGGTGGAAAATAGCCACAAAAACAGTCGATATTGTTAAACATGATTTGCAAACCAAAAAAAGAGTTCTTTATGATGAAACAAACATAATATCGAACTCGGAATATGTCGACACTACTAATAAATTTACGTGGACTACAGTAAAGCCCAAAAACAGAATACGAAACCATCAAGTAAGTAAAAAACCAAAACAGAGCACTAGAAACGGTGCACCAATTACATCGAATAAGTTTTCAGCACTAGACTCAGCCAGTGAAACAGTGAATAGTGTAAACAAAAGTAAATATAACAAATCCTCTGATAAAGGCCGAAACAATAAAAGTCTAATGCCTGGAAGCACAAAAAAGTTATTACAGCTACAGAAAAAGCCTTTCAGCTCCCCTTCATCAAGCTATACACAATGACTATCCTGTATTCGCAATAGTTAAACCTGGAGCTACATTAAGTGCTGTAGTTGAGAATTTATCAGAAACAAACAGTCTAAAAAAAGATGAGCAAGTTGTAATCATTGGCGGTGCCAATGGTTTTAACAAAAATGAGAGCAAGTCAGCACTCGCAGTTTACAAGAAGTTATTGCCTAATAAACCTACCAGTGCGACATGATCTCCCGCAGTGGTCGTGTATTAATACAGAAATTGAGTGCTGTAATTTAGAACTGCAGAAACTATGTAAAAAAACTAAATCATGTGCACTTGCTAGACATAAGCAAACTGAAACGTCAAAACATACCAGTCACGGACTTCACTTAAACAGAAATGGAAAGCTCAAGTTAGTGAACCAGATAATGAAACATTGTAAGGAGCTGCATGAAACCATGCACCCAATCATCTTAGATTATAATCTCAAGTTTTTTTAGGCTCAGTTTCAAGCAACATGATTTTGCTGAACTAGACCCCTTGGATTGGAAAGAACCCTGTTCACATGCCGCAGAAACCGACTTGGAAGTGAGTAAATTATCATTACAGTGCAGTGTTAAAGACTTGTGTAATAATTCGACTGATTCAGAATACCGTATCACAAAGTGTTGTAAAATATCAGTGCCCTTTAGGATAATGCATCTAGGAATAAACTTAGTTTTCTGCAAGTATTTGTGGATGAGAATTCACCACACCTGTTAGTAATTACAGAACATGGACTAAAAGACAATGAAATTGAGTATCACAAATTAGATGGTTATGTGTTAGCAGATAGTTACTGCAGACGACAACAACACAAAGGGGGTGGGGTGGCAATATTTGTAAATGAACATCATTCATTTAAGGAAATCTCATTTGTTGAACAATACTGCAAAGAAGGAACCATTGAAAAGGCTGGTGTTGTGGTCCAGATAAACACTCATTCAAGCAGGTTTGCTAAACATAAAGTTATTGATATGTACCACCCACCAAATACAGATGTGCTGTGCTATCTTGATAGACTTAACAGGGCAATTAGACAAACGGGCCCCACTGACCTTAGTGTAGTTGGAGACTTAAATATTGATGCAAACTCCTGTAGTATAACCTATCTGAAAATAACAGGTATATTAAACGCATATAATCTCACAAGTATAGTGAACTCTGACACTAGAGTACCGTAGTTACTCGAATCTAAGCTGCACTTGAAAAATGAGACTTGAAATCAAGGAAAAAAATGTTCCCCAATCTACACTGCACCTGAAAGTGGAGACTCGAAATTCAGGGGGAGAGAAAAGTTTTAGACCTCACCTCCAAATCGAAACGAAGTTGGTCCATTGTAACATGAGACACAATTTAGGTCGAATGGATGAAGATACAGCTACAGTAGTTTGGTTCGAGTTGTAAGCTTAGCATTTAAGCTTTACCAGGTAGGCATTGCTATGTGTCAGGCGCTCCATCCGTATATTTTTCACGTGCTTCATCCGGTTTGAATCGATTGCTTATTTTGCTTCGATTTGATACGTGCCGTTCTCTTCCATATAGGTGTTTGCGTCACTCTAAGCTGAAAATGCGTTATTGTACTGTGTCATGCATTGTTTGTCGCATTCTGATAATGAGTGTTGACGATCTGTCGCCGCTTGCAGCATGGCTTGCTTTTATGCGCGCTACTGCCGCTTACAATTAAAAAAAAAAGAGAGGAATTGTGTCATTAGCAAAATAATGGCAAGACTCTGCTATTTAATAGACTGCGTATGATAGATGATGTTCTGAACAAGAGTTTAGAGAAAATTTTTCTCTGTTTGAAATGTTTGCATACTCCTCTTTAGTACATTACATTCTGCACAGAAATTAGTTATCTTAGCTTTAAAAATCTAGTCAGTTGCCATGCTTAATTTCTGACTGTACCACTATTCAGCATAAGAATAATATGGATATAAACATGACATGATACGTATATTCTACCACATTTGCGGTTGTCTCACTCTAGTTTCGTAGTTTATTAGGCAGACAGGATTTAAGTGAGATAGCAGCAAACACAAAAGAATACATGGCATAATGTTTACATTTGTATCATTCTTATGGTGAAGAGAATACTGCATGGGATTCACAATTCATAAAAGTTCCTATTAGCAATCATCTCTTGTCACAGGTAGGAAAAAATTCTGAACATAGAGTTGGCATCACAAACAGTATTGCCAGTTGGATTTTCGTAGCAGATTTTTAGTGATGACTTCAAATGCAATGTTTGTGTTGTTGTTGTCCATAGACTGGTTTGATGCAGCTCTCCACACTTTTCTATCCTGTGCAGTGCAGAGTAGCAACCCTTATAAAAAAAGAATGAAAATAACTTAGAAGTTAAACACTGAAATTTAAAACAAAATTTTATTAGGTTTGTGATACATCTTATACGAAATGTTTAAAATATCAGTCATGATTCTGAATCACTATCACTCCATTCTTTATTGCTCATTTCTTCATACAGAGCATCGTCCTCCGTAGCATTTAGTGCATTGGATATTGAACATTTTTAAAATACTTGTTGCACAGTCTGATTTGGAACACACTTCCATGCATCATAAATCCATTGGCGCACTTGCGCGTTTTACACGTCCTGTTAGTGTCAGTTGTCTGTCGCTTTTCGAAAGCCAGTCTGTTTACATGCGTTTATGCTTGTCCTTAAATGGTTTATTCAAACAGACGTCAAGTGGTTGCAGAATTGACATCATCCTGCCTGGAATTACTGCTAAGTCCGTTTTGCTTTCCCCTAATTTTCGTTTTACTGCAGATGTTGTATGGCCTGCTTACGCATCTAATACCAACATACTGCGTAAACCAAGCATTGTGCCAGGACGACGATTCCACACACGCCTAATTTATTCCAGCATCATGTCCTCCAAAAACCACGCAGTTTCGTTTACTCGTACAATTACAGTTTTTGGAAACACTTCCGATTTCGGTAAAGTTTTTCGCTTGAAAACTATGAATGGGGTTAATTTACGTCCACCTTCTGTGCAAGCCAGCATTACGGACATCTGCTGTTTTTCACCCCCTGATGTAAGAACACTTGTCTTTCTTTCCTTTGGCGTCAACCGTATAATATGACAGCATGTCAAAATATAAGGGAGTTTGGTCATCATTTCCTATCTGACCAAGAAGGTACTGCATTGCTTTTCTGTGCGCCGCCTGATTATGAAGTGCTGAAATTCCACAAGTTTTCCTTTTTTCGGCAGCTTCTGTACAACTGAAGTTCGCCTCCGAAGTGAAAAACCCCAGCGTTTCAACAGACAAATAAAGCTGTGACTAGCCTTAAAATTTTCGATATTTTGCTTTCTAGCAATTTCATGTACCTTAATTTTTAATTCACGGGCAGGAATTTCTGACGCTGTTGCTTAACAAATTCATTTAAAATCACGTCCAGTGCAAGATATCGGCTGTACTTTGGCTCACTAAATGCTTTCCTGCTACTTGAACATTCAAATAATTTGTCTCTCTGCAGTTGCCATCGCCTGACATTGCTCTCATCAATCCCGTATCGCAGACCTGCAGCACGATCCAAAAAAAAAAAAAAAAATAACTCCCCTCTTGAATTTCGCACTATAATGAAATCGCTTCGTTATGGTTCACTAACACCAACAAGCACTTCACAAACTTTCATGAAGCAATACGTGCCGCTACTATACAGGGGCGATGTTCTTGAGGACAATATTATGGAAATGGAAGAGGATGTAGATGAAAATGAAATGGGAGATATGATACTGCGTGAAGAGTTTGACAGAGCACTGAAAGACCTAAGTCGAAACAAGGCCCCGGGAGTAGACAACAATTAGAATTACTGACAGCCTTGGGAGAGCCAGTCCTGACAAAACTCTACCATCCGGTGAGGAAGATGTATGAGACAGGCTAAATTCCCTCAGACTTCAAGAAGAATATAATAATTCCAATACTAAAGAAAGCAAGTGTTGACAGATGTGAAAATTACCGAACCACCAGTTTAATAAGTCACAGCTGCAAAATACTAATGTGAATTCTTTACAGACAAATGGAAAAACTGGTAGAAGCGGACCTTGGGGAAGATCAGTTTGGATTCCGTAGAAATATGGGAACACGTGAGGCAACAGTGACCCTATGACTTATCTTAGAAGAAAGATTAAGGAAAGGCAAACCTATGTTTCTAGCATTTGTAGACTTGGAGAAAGCTTTTGACAATGTTGACTGGAATACTCTCTTTCAAATTCTGGTGGTGGCAGGGGAAAAATACAGGGAGCGAAAGGCTATTTACAATTTGTACAGAAACCAAATGGAAATTATAAGAGTCGAAGAACATGAAAGGGAAGCAGTGGTTGGGAAGGGAGTGAGACAGTGTTGTAGCCTCTCTCCGAAGCTATTCAATCTGTATATTGAGCAATCAGTAAAGGAACCAAAAGAAAAGTTCGAAGTAGGCATTAAAATCCATGGAGAAGAAATAAAAGCTTTGATGTTCGCTGATGACATTGTAATTCTGTCAGAGACAGCAAAGGACTTGCAAGAGCAGTTGAACAGAATGGACAGTGTCTTTGAAAGGAGGGTATAAGATGAACAGCAACAAAAGCAAAACGAGGATAATGGAATGTAGTCGAATTAAGTCGGGTGATGCTGTGGGAATTAGATTAGGAAATGAGACACTTAAAGTAGTAAAGGAGTTTTGCTATTTGGGGAGCAAAATAACTGATGATGGTCAAAGTAGAGAGGATATAAAATGTAGACTGGCAATGGCAAGGAAAGCGTTTCTGAAGAAGAGAAATTTCTTAACATCGAGTATTGATTTAAGTGTCAGGAAGTCGTTTCTGAAAGTATTTGTATAGAGCGTAGCTATGTATGGAAGTGAAACATGGACGATAAATAGTTTAGACAAGAAGAGAATAGAAGCTTTCGAAATGTGGTGCTAGAGAAGAATGATGAAGATTAGATGGGTAGATCACATAACTAATGAGGAGGTATTGAATAGAATTGGGGAGAAGAGGAGTTTGTCGCACAACTTGACTAGATGAAGGGATCAGTTGGTAGGACATGTTCTGAGGCATCAAGGGATCTCCAATTTAGTACTGGAGGGCAGCGTGGAGGGTAAAAATCATAGAGGGAGACCAAGAAATGAATAGACTGAGCAGATTCAGAAGGATGTAGGCTGCAGTGGGTACTGGGAGATGATGAAGCTTGCACAGGATAGAGTAGCATGGAGAGCTGCATCAAACCAGTCTCAGGACTGAAGACAACAACAACAACAACAACAACAACAACATCAACTTGAAATCTTAATGAGCCCCAGCATATCAACTCGTGCAACAATCCTAAAGCATTGTGCATTGTTGGTATTTTTGTTTAAAGAAATTTATTATTGTAGCTACGAATTTGAAAGGCTGCTACATTCGAAGATGAACAATACGGAATTTCTATTTACTTCTTTGGATGATATATGGAAATGCAGTAGTCAAAACTTGAGGCAGAGAAAAAAAAGCTCATCTTCTACCTTTTTTTTTTTAAATTTATTTACTGACGCAGAGGTTTTTCGCCAATATTTATCTTCGTGCCTGCAAAGCATGCCTGTGTATCAATACATATATTTGACGGAATAAGTTAGTTGGGGCAGCACCTACCAACATTTTTCAGAACTTCCGATTACTTTGCATTCGATTCTAAGCCGCAGGCGGTTTCCAAATGAAGTATGTCATTTATTCAATAAGCGTTTTATCTCTCCTTTTTGACCAATCAGCACCTATTGTAGATCTGCAGGCTGGCACACCAAATGAGGTCACGGATGGTATAGAGCTCGAATTTATGGAGCTGAATCAACAGGAAATATTTAACCCAATGCAAAAGCTAAAGAACAAGCATTCATCCGGATTGGATGGGGTATCTCAATTGTGGTGCTAAAGAAATGTACCAATGAAATAACTAAACCCCTTACCTATCTTTTCAACTGTAGTATTAGTGAAAGCATATATATAAATGCCTTAAAAATAAGTGTAATTCAGCCAATCCATAAGAATGGAAGTAAAGAAGTAGTATCAAATTATAGACCGATATTGCTAATCCCTACCTTCAGTAAAATATTTGAAACAGTAATCCTATCACAACTCACAACATTTTTCTCAAGACACAAAATGCTTACCGAATCGCAGCATGGGTTTAGGAAAGACCCAAGCACGACCACTGCTGTTACCAGTTTCTTCCATGAAGTATATAGCAATATAGAATGCGGTATGCATACAGCCAGAATATTCCTTGACCTGAGCAAAGCTTTTGAATCAGTAAACCATGAGCTTCTCTTAAAAAAAAAAAAAAAACTGCGCGCGTACAATATCAGTGATGCATCAATGAAACTTCTATTCACCTATTTGGTGAATCAGAAACAGTGTACCAAACTTACACATCAAATTGACAATAAGGTCTTCACCTTTAAATCCATAAGTGAACAGTGACACAGGGAGTCCCTCAAGGCTTAATTATTGGACCTTTCCTCTTTTTAGCGTATATTAATGACATTGTACACCCCATTAACTCGCACATTGTAAATTATGCTGATGACTCCTCAGTTTTATTTCATGGCAAAGACTGTGAGGAACTGAAATTCTCAGCAAGTAATGGGATACTACAGTTAAATTCATATTTTCCTGCACAAGGATTAAAGGTCAATGCAAATAAATCCCAGATGCTAATATTTACAACTGACAGCTCACACCACTCATGCATAAACGAGGGTATTATTGGACTGGATGATTATGAAAATCAATACAGCTAGAGAGAGAGAGAGAGAGAGAGAGAGAGAGAGAGTGTGTGTGTGTGTGTGTGTGTGTGTGTGTGTGTGTGTGTGTGTTTGGTGAGGGGGGGGGGGGGGGGGGAAGGTTGAGCACTTAAGATAGACACACAGACTGCCATGCCTCTCCATACGAAATTGAGTAGATGGTAAGTGCATTGTACAAAATGACATCTCCCACACCACAGAGCAAATGTTATGAATAAAAATATTCAACAGGAAACATTTCATTGTTTGTTACTTTGTCAAAAAATCGATATGGTAAGACTTGGGATGTGTGAAAATACAGGTTAATTCTTACAGTAAAATAAAAACAGCAAGCAGCCCCTGTTCATTATTCTATTTATTAGGAAGAAATAGCACCATTGCCTGTTTAGAACTAACGAGTTCATCCCCAGACACATTTAAAATTACATTATGCTGTAAAAATTAGGTATACAGCATAACAAAATTACAAATGTGAGCCTGAACTCGAAACCATAATGGCACTATTTGTTCTAACAAATAGAATTATCAACAATGTATGGTTGCTGTAAATTCACTAGCTCAGCCTCCTGAACTGAATTCTACATAGCATGCATGGCACACTCTTGAGAATTGTGTTACCTCTTGCAGTCCTCACTCTACCTGTACTGGGCTGGCAGCAGTTCTACAAGGAGAGAGGTATTCAATTGCCATAGAGCTTCTGGACCGCATTGTTAACAGCCTTACACATTGTTGTATTGCTACATAAGTAATCATAATGTGTTACTTTACATGGACCTGCTGATACATCCAGTTTCATATCTTTCAACATTTTTCAAAATTTAAACTAAATTGCTTGTCTAGAAGTGTGTTTTTCTCTATTTATGCCAGTTTGTGTATTATATTCTTTGGCTAAGTATGTTTGTTACTCTTCCATGATTTATGAGAACCAGTGTTCATAAGGAAACTTGACAGATATGTGATAGAAATTTCATTATATGGAGTTAATATGTTCTTTATTTATGTCTACCATCCAAATATGAAGAGTCCTTCACTACCAAAGTTGCTGCCTTCTGCATTGTGTCCCTGACCAATAAAGTGAAAAGTCAAGAAATCCAGAGCTAAGAACATCACTGAATTATATGAGTTGTAGTTGAGACCCCTCACTTTAATCCAAATCAGAGAACCCAGATATATTTTATATTCAGTACTGCAAATAGTCATCTTTTCCATTGCCCTGTTAACAACACCAACATTCTTCACACTGTCTGAAAGCCTTAGATTGAAAATGACATGTTTAAACTGTTAATTAAATAGGCTAAGTTCTTGCTTCTCAGTTGTCTTCCAAATGGGCAATGATTTACCAGTAATGTCTTACCTATCTGTTTGGAAATATACTTGGGCATTTGCATATTTCCAGGGAGCCCATGGATTTATCAGTCAGCATCAGTGGGCTTCTGAAGTCAAAGCATTTATAAACTTGGAAGCAGCAGGTTCAGGAGGAAAGGAAATTTTATTCCAGACTGGACCAAAGAATCCTTGGCTTCTAAAGGTAAGAGTACACTTTATAACCACACCTTTAACCCTCAGATTTTGTTCTACCTTTTGTATTTTTTGTTATTGCAGTGATTGATGTTTGGATGGTTATTAGGAAACTACAGTTTTATTGATGTCTTCTTGAGTGTTTGTGGGACATTGAGGGTGGCTTCTTACTTCTATGATATTAATGAAGGCAAGAACTCTACTGTCTTAATAGTGTTATCTGTTACTCTCATTAATTTACACTACTGTCAATCTAAGAAGGTAGCTCTTATTTGATTATTTGAATAGTTATTTCTCTTAATGTTTTTAACCCTATGTGCTAGACTTGATTAAATTTCTCTGTTATTAAATTGAAGCTGATATACAAGTACAGACTAAATTCTCTTATTGTAAAATAATTATCACACCTCAGCATCTGTTTAAAAATGTGTTACCTTATGCGATAGACTTAAGTGAGAGGTTAATATTTCCCCAGACCCTTTGTCAGCCACTGACACATAATGAATAATTACAGGCTGTGCTATGCAAATCACCAGTTCAGTTCCCATCTTTTGCAAGTATTTATCATTTAAATTTGTAGTTTTTGGAAGTTCTGGGATTACTTATTCATGGTATAGTTTAATTAGCTAGGACATTCCAAGTTTCTCCAGATGCAGGAAGTTCAGTTCCACATGTACTTTTGTGTGTGCTCAATAAACACTCTTTCAGTGTGAAGTCTTAGTTTTGTTGATGGGTCTGTTCTTACAACTAGTACTTTATTTCGGATTCTACATGATGCAGTTTTGTGGAGAGGCTAGGTATCTCTGACATCAATGCTACTGTTGCTGCAATAAGGCTATGCAAACACTGTAGCCTTCACAAACAGAAATCCAAGTACAAACAATGCATTCTGCATGTGGCTTGCATTGTCAGTGAATGGTACAAAACCATGCAACTTGTGTTCAAAGAAAGACTGAACTTTTGAAATAGCGTGCTGACTAGCAGAGGTGGTGCACTGCGGTTACTATGCACGCCTAGTGGCAAGTCTGCACAACAAACTGCTGTTAGCCTTGTTTCGCTGTGACTGTTGGTTGTTGCTACAACTGCTGAAGTGAGCACACGCACAAACTCTTTGTCAGATTAGTGACAAAGCATCAATGAAAGAGTTTGAAGGACAGCATGTGTGTGTGAAATTTTACTACAAACTTGCTGCAACTTTTACAGATACATTTTGACTGGTTTGCAAGCATATGGTCAGCACCGTATTAGTTGCACGCAGAGCTATGAGTATTTTAAGCATTTTGCACAAGGCAGAATGCTGGTAATTGAGGATCACAGGCCTATACGATCTTCCACATCAACAGATGATGACCATGTTGAGAAAGATTGTGCTGTGATTCTTTGAAATTGTTGTTTAACTGTTCAAGAAGCTGGTGGATAAGTGGGCATCAGCATAGGATCATGCCATCAAATTGTGAGTGAAAAATATGTGATGTATCATGTCAGTGCAAAATTAATGCCATGTTTGTTGACTGGCAATTAGAAACAGATCCATGTTGAAATTAGCCAGGAACTGCTTGCCACTGCAAATGACAGTGAAAACATCCTTGAGAACATCATAACTTGAGAAAAGGGTTTATGGCTATGATGTTGAAATGAAGATGCAGCCATTGCAGTGAGAGGGCAAAGGGCTTCCTCATCCAAAAAAAAGCACATATGAGTTGGTCAAAGGTCAAGGTGAGGTTGGCTGTGTTTTTTGACTACAAAGGCACTGTCCATCAGCAATTTGTACCACCTAGTCAGATGGTAAACAAGGAAGTCAACCAGGAAATTTTAGCACATTTGTGGAATATGTGCACAGGAAGAGGGTTGAATTGTGTGCAAAAACCAGACTCACAACTATCTGCTGGTCCATGCACCACTCTTTGTCCATACTATCTGCCTAACCATCCTACTCCCATTGTGACTGTCTTCCCTATTCTGTGGACACAGATCCAGCAGATTTTCCTGTTTGGCAAACATAAAATCACATTGAAAGCACATCATTTCCAAACCCTAGAGGAGATTCAGGGCAGTGTGATGAGATCTACGTAACATCTCACAAAGTGCAATCTGAGAGGCTTCCAAAGATGGAAAAATTGTTGGGAATGGTGTATTGCCAGTGGAGGGGACTACTTTGAGGAGGGACGGTGCTTAAATTGTAGCATGATGACCATATTTCTTTTATTTTTTATGTATTTTTACAAACCTTATACATAAATAAGATGCATATCATGCATACAGCATGGTTTTTGGGAGACACTGGCCAGGATTCGATGAAGTGACTAAAAGGAGTTGACTGTGTTGCTTAAATAAAATTGTTAGGGTAAAATGGTGTGTCTTTTCAATCTGTCCTTAGACTTGGACAGCATAGCCCAACAGTGGTTGAGAACAATGAAAAAGAGTTCAAGAGACAGGACAAATTTCAGACAGAAATTTAGAAAACATTGAAACATAAGGTGATTATCAGCAGCGGGTCAGCATAGACAAAAAACAACTAAAGAACAGAGCCTAACACCAGGAATTCTAGTGCTTTGTCATACAATGAACTGAAATATGATGAAAATTGACAGAGTTTCACAACTAATGAAGGATGTGACTGAGCTCATCTTCAAATGCTTCTTTTGAAGTGTATCAACTCCACAGTGCACTTCATCAGATAGTGCCAGCACATTGAGACAATGCACCAGAAAGAGTATGCTGAAACATATCTGACAATCTTCTGAATGCAACCACTGTCATGGAATCCTATATGTACTTCACATTGTTAATACAGTAATAAGTCAGAGAAAAGAGAGGAGCGTTTATGACATCTCTTAATGTTGAATCCAGAGGGTCAGAAGTATCAGTGTTGAATGATGAGCTCAGCCAGATGGGAGTAACATTGCTAATTCAATAAGAGGTTCATTGGTCATTGGCACTGATCTCTGCAAGACAGGCTTACATTGAGGAATATAAATCTCAGTTTTATGCTGCAACTATCAGGCAACATCCAAAGTTCTTGATGATACAGATTGTAATGGTACTTGAATTACGTAACCATTATGGTACCTCACCTGAACCTCTCGATACCAGCTATATTCTACTGTGTTTCTGTTAACTACTTAACATATTTCTGAGACAATATTCAGATTTGATTTCATTTGTGATACATCAATATGTGTCACAAATGAAATCAAATCTGAATATTGTCTTAGAAATATGTTAAGTAGTTAACAGAAACACAGTAGAATATAGCTGGTATCGAGAGGTTCAGGTGAGGTACCATAATGGTTACGTAATTCAAGTACCATTACAAGATGCAACCATCTTCCATGCCAATTCAGTTGCCATCCACAAAAATGGACATTTAGAGAACTGAGGGCAACATGCAGGTATGTTTCCATTGTGGACATCTGGGAATGTCTTATGCTACTGTAAAGAAAGAAGGAGAATTTTTGCCAAATATAATGCTTCAAATCTTCAGACAATAGGGCCATTTTATGTACACTAGGTGACTGCAGATGACTACAGCTTACCTGTGGGATGAAACCCATTGCTGTACCCTTGGCGAGATCACTCTCCAATATGCCACAGTCATCCCCATTTTAGCTTAGAGTCTCCAGCTGCTCTCGTGGCAGTCAAAATTAAGAAAACTAAATGATGTAACGATCTATAGAGGTGAGGATGCTGAAGATACTGCAGCTGGCTAGATCTTGCTGTAATCACACCATACTATTTTCGTTCAAGAATAGGATCTTTTTGCAGTCAACTTATTTCAGAACTGAATCAGTTATGTGGACAGTTGTAGTAGGTGATTCAAGATAAAACTTTATCACTTCAATGAAAAATGGAACATCAAATACAGGAGCAAGTGCCTGCCAGCATGATACAGTGAGTAGAGTAATCAGTGAGACCCAACATTGAGGGACACAGGTACCTGTATTTAGCCCCATGTGTAAAGGTCATTAGCTTTACAGAACTCTCACAGGTTTCCTGTGCTGTCATCAGTTCAAAGACATGGTCTTTGAGTCAAACTCATGTTTGTTTAATGATGATCTGCCTGACTGCACTTCATGGAGATGGGAGACCACAGTGTGCCAAGCACTACTTGCCCATTATCCAACAGCACTTGGGTCAGTACTACAAGCAACGCCATTTCATAACAGTAATATAATGTGCATTTCTGTACAGGTGTTCACTGGTCAGTAGCTTATAAAAAGCCCAAACCAGTTTTAAAATGAAAGCAATGTTTAAATAAATAACAGCCTAAGTGGGGGAGGGGGAATGCCACATTCATCACAAGTAATGTTGATCTAACAGCAGTTGCTCTTCCCATTACAACTACACTGACCTCAATATTGTGTTGATCACCTGGAACCTTTTTGACAAGGACGTGTGCCACTTTTCTGCCAATCTCTCTCATTATTGTGGTTTGTCATCTTACTGAAAGTCTTCTGTTTAAATGTCTATGTGTTGCATGCATTTCACAATCTGACAATTCTGCCACACTCTGTTATCTTCTACATGAATTTCATAAATCACTTCAACCTGGCCATCATGCAGACACCATGTTATTTATTTAACAAGTAGTTCAAAGTGCTGTTTTGATGAACTGACTTAAGATGGACTTATACCCCACATTTCCAACTTATGGTTCTGGGTGGAGCTTGTCTGTATAGGTCTCACTACTAACTCTCGACCCAGTGGGGTTTGCTGTGTCAAATACTATGAGAAAGCCCATTGGTGCAGCTGTCATCAGGGTTCATATGAGAGGGTAACCCATGGGCAAAGCTTGTGTAGTACACATTTTTGCTGCTAGGCATGTACAGCACAACTCATTGCCAGTTCAGTGCCGCCTCTGTTGTCAACCTGGCTTGTTCTGTTCATCTGCATTGATTGTTTTTGCTAGTGCTGTGTTGTTCTTGTTTCGTTTTTTTTTGATGGCAAGTTTAAGTGAGCAATGTGCATCTGTGAAATTTTGCTTTCTACTCAGTAAAAATTCTGCTAAAACTGTTTTAACATTGAAAACGGCGTGCCAATATGATGCTATGGGAAAAACCCAAATGTACGAAGGGTTTTCTTGATTTAAAAATGGTGACATGTCAATTGATGGCAAACCTCATTCTGGACGTCCATCAATTGCCTGAATCGATGAAAATATTGAAAAAATTTGGGAGCTTGTGCACACAGACCATCAACAGACAATTGATCAACTGTCAGAGATTAGTGGGTTATCTTGGAGCTCAGTTCAGCGAATTTTAACGGAAGATTTGGGAATGGAAAGGGTTGCTGGCAAGTTTGTTCCTTAGGCTCTAACTGACAATAACAAAGTGCGTTGAGTTGAAACATGTTGTGCTTTGAAACAATAGCTTGAAACTGATCCAAAATTTCTGTCAAAGGTCATTCATTACTGGCGATGAGTCATGGTGCTATGGTTAAGACCCAGAAACAAAGCAACAGTCAAGCCAATGGGAGATGTGATCTTCAATTCCTTTAAAAAAAAATGTAGTCAAGTCAAATCAAACATCAAAACAATGCTGATTTGATTTTTTTGATGCCAAGGGCATAGTTCATTCAGACTTTGTTCCCCCAGGTCAGACCATCAATCAGACCTTTTATTTGGAATTTTTAAGAAATCTGCGCAACAGTGTTTGTCAAAAACGACATGATTTGTGGCAGACAGGAGACCATTTATTCCACTATGACAACACCTGCACATACAGCCATCTCTGTTCGACAATGTTTGGCTAAAAATGGCTTGGTTCTGCTACCCCAAGCACGTTACTTGTCGGACCTGTCTCCGTGCGACTTTTTCTTATTTCCGCGCCTGGGAAGGGACATGAAAGGACACTGATATGACAACATTGAAGAAGACAAGAAAAAAATGAGAGAGGAGCTGTCAGCCATTTCTAAAAATTACTACAAAAATGTTGTCAACAGTGGTGGGACAAATATATTATTTTTAATGGAGGGTATTTTGAAGGGGAATAGGTTGTTTTGTGAAAAGTTTGAAATTATACAGGTTTTAAATAATAGTTCCAGTTTTTTGGGTACTCCTTGTAGAAGAGAAGATGGGAGGCGTGTTCAAAAGATAACATGAAGTTTTGTTTTATGGAAAGAATTTTATTTATTCATCTGTGTTAATGTTACCCCTAATCCCAACACACTTTAGGGGTAGCCTTTACCTCTCTTACAGCAATGTGTCTTCAATAACATAGTAACATATACACTTTTGAAATGAGAGCCCCCCCCCCTCCCCCTCTTTTTTTTTTTTTGGAAAATAGAAAAAAAGTTTTGGAGGGCCATGTCTAGTGAATATGGAGGTTGGGGCATAATTCATCAACTAGCAATGAAGTGTGAGCATATATATTATTGTGGTGCAAAGGACATGAATTGTTTAATGACAAATCCAGACTTTTTTTCCGGATTGCTTCATGCAAACAGCATTGAAATTTAGGTTAGGTTCCTTACTGTGGCAAGAAGTCAAGGTATAATGTGCTGTTAAAACTGAAGAACACAATCAGCTTAACCTACACATTTTACAGCAGTTGTTGAGCTTTATTTGGTCTTGGCAATCCAGAATGCATCCACTGGTATTAGACAGCCATAATTTTGATGGCAGATCTGTGAATCCATGTTTCATCACCCAGTTTTGAAATGTTTCAGTAGTTCTGCATTACTGTTGAATTCACCTTGTGACTCTGAACAACTTTGCAACTTCCATTCACTGATTTTCTCATTCGGGATTCAACAATTTTGGAATAATTTTTGCTGTCACATGTTTCATATCAAAAGCATTCAAAAAGTTTCATGAAATGTGCTCATTGATATGGCAAATTTATTTATCATTCATAATAATTTATTTCATTTCTCCATGATTTCATCATTTAATGATGTGCCAGGGCTTCCAGGGTACTCCTTGTCTTCAACACCTTCATGGTCTCCTCCTAAATGTTTCTACCACTTATAAATCCTTGTTTTACTTGTAACACACTCACCAAAAGCAATATTTAACATTTATGAAACTTGGCTGTTCTTCATTCCATACTTATAGCAAAATTTAATACTGATTCTCTGGTCCAATTTTATACAAAATAAGTAATCACCAGTACTACCAAAGCACATGCAACTTTTAGACAGCTGACAGCATGCTAAATATCCAATATGACTAACATTCTCAGCTAATTTTCAGACATTTTCACCAACAGAAAAAAAACATGAAAATTGCACTAATGAGATACAGATGCTGAATGAAATGCATTTGGCTGTCAAGAGAGAAATGCATGATGACTTCAGTGACTGCCATATCAGAATATTGTCAAATGATATTTCACTAAACCCAATTCTGGTCATATGTAAGGGCTATAGTGGTTTCTGATATGAACTGAAATTGGGGGTAGGAAAGCAAAAGCTGAAATGATAAACTCTGTTTTCAAATGTTCCTTTATAAAGGACAAATCAAGAGATTTTTCCTAATTTAATCCCTGTACTACTGAAAAGATGAATGAAATAAGTATTAAGTGTCAGTGGTATTGATAAACAGCTGAAATGATTAAAATTGAACAAAGCTCCAGCACCCAATGGAATCCCTGTCAAATTCTATATTGAATTTGTGGCTGAGTTATCACCTTTTCTGACTATAATCTATCGTAGATCCCTTGAACAAAAAACCGTGCTCAGTTCTTGGAAAGAAAGCTCAGGTCACACCTGTCTACAAGAAGGGTAGTAGAAGTGGTCCAGAAGACTACCGTTCAATATCCTTGACGTCACTTAGCTGTAGAATCTTAGACCATATTCTGAGCTCATACATAATGAGAGGTCCTGAACAGAATGAACCACCTCAACACCAGCCAGTATGGATTTCAAAGACATCGATCATGTGAAACCCAAATTGCACTTTTCTCACATGACATACTGAAAACTTTCGATCAAGGCAACCAGGTAGTTGCAGTATTTCTTGATTTCCAAAAAGCATTTAACTCAGTATCACACCTACATTTATCGTCAAAAATATGATCATATGGGGTATCAAGTGAAATTTGTGACTGGATTGAGAACCTTTTGCTTGGCAGGATGCAGCATGTTATTTGGAGTGAAGAGTCATGGCAGATGTAGAAGTAACTTTGCGTTTGTCCGAGGGACGTGAGATGGGATCTTTGTTGTTCATGTTGTGCAGTAATCACCTTGCAGACAGTACTAACTGTAACCTCAGACTTTTTGCAGATGATGCCGTTATCTATAAAGAAGTACTATGTGAAATAAGCTGTGTATATATTCAGTAACCCCCCCCCCCCCCCCCATGAACCATGGACCTTGTCGTTGGTGGGGAGGCTTGTGTGCCTCAGCAATACAGATGGCCGTACCGTAGGTGCAACCACAACAGAGGGGTATCTGTTGAGAGGCCAGACAAACATGTGGTTCCTGAAGAGGGGCAGCAGCCTTTTCAGTAGTTGCAGGGGCAACAGTCTGGATGATTGACTGATCTGGCCTTGTAACATTAACCAAAACGGCCTTGCTGTGCTGGTACTGCGAACGGCTGAAAGCAAGGGGAAACTACAGCCGTAATTTTTTCCGAGGACATGCAGCTTTACTGTATGATTAAGTGATGATGGCGTCCTCTTGGGTAAAATATTCTGGAGGTAAAATAGTCCCCGCCCGGATCTCCGGGCGGGAACTACTCAAGAGGACGTCGTTATCAGGAGAAAGAAAACTGGCGTTGTACGGATCGGAGCATGGAATGTCAGATCCCTTAATCGGGCAGGTAGGTTAGAAAATTTAAAAAGGGAAATGGATAGGTTAAAGTTAGATATCATGGGAATTAGTGAAGTTCGGTGGCAGGAGGAACAAGACTTTTTGGTCAGGTGATTACAGGGTTATAAATACAAAATCAAATAGGGGTAATGCAGGAGTAGGTTTAATAATGAATAAAAAAATAGGAGTGCGGGTTAGCTACTACAAACAGCATAGTGAACGCATTAATGTGGCCAAGATAGCCACAAAGCCCATGCCTACTACAGTAGCACAAGTTTGTATGCCAACTAGCTCTGCAGATGATGAAGAAATAGATGAAATGTATGACGAGATAAAAGAAATTATTCAGGTAGTGAAGGGAGGCGAAAATTTAATAGTCATGGGTGACTGGAATTCGTCAGTAGGAAAAGGGAGAGAAGGGAACATAGTAGGTGAATATGGATTGGGGGGAAGAAATGAAAGAGGAAACCGCCTTGTAGAATTTTGCACAGAGCATAACTTAATCATAGCTAACACTTGGTTCAAGAATCATAAAAGAAGGTTGTATACCTGGAAGAATCCTGGAGATACTAAAAGGTATCAGATAGATTATATAATGGTAAGACAGAGATTTAGGAACCAGGTTTTAAATTGTAAGACATTTCCAGGGGCAGATGTGGATTCTGAACACAATCTATTGGTTATGAACTGCAGATTGAAACTGAAGAAACTGCAAAAAGGTGGGAATTTAAGGAGATGGGACCTGGATAAACTGAAAGAACCAGAGGTTTTAGAGATTTTGAGGGAGAGCATAAGGGAACAATTGACAGGAATGGGCGAAAGAAATACAGTAGAAGAAGAATAGGTAGCTCTGAGGGATGAAGTAGTGAAGGCAGCAGAGGATCAAGCAGGTAAAAAGACGAGGGCTAATAGAAATCCTTGGGTAACAGAAGAAATATTGAATTTAATTGATGAAAGGAGAAAATATAAAAATGCAGTAAATAAAGCAGGCAAAAAGGAATACAAACGTCTCAAAAATGAGATTGACAGGAAGTGAAAAATGACTAAGCAGGGATGGCTAGAGGACAAATGTAAGGATGTAGAGGCTTGTCTCACTAGGGGTAATATAGATACTGCCTACAGAAGAATTAAAGAGACCTTTGGAGAGAAGAGAACCACTTGTATGAATATCAAGAGCTCAGATGGCAACCCAGATCTAAGCAAAGAAGGGAAGGCAGAAAGGTGGAAGGAGTATATAGAGGGTTTATACAAGGGCGATGTACTTGAGGACACTATTATGGAAATGGAAGAGGATGTAGATGAAGACGAAATGGGAGATACGATACTGTGTGATGAGTTTGACAGAGCACTGAAAGACCTGAGTCGAAACAAGGCCCTGGGAGTAGACAACATTCCATTAGAACTACTGATGGCCTTGGGAGAGCCAGTCCTGACAAAACTCTACCATCTGGTGAGCAAGATGTATGAGACAGGCAAAATACCCTCAGACTTCAAGAAGAATATAATAATTCCAATCCCAAAGAAAGCAGGTGTTGACAGATGTGAAAATTACCGAACTATCAGTTTAGTAAGTCACGGCTGCAAAATACTAACGCGAATTCTTTACAGACGAATGGAAAAACTGGTAGAAGCGGACCTTGGGGAAGATCAGTTTGGATTCCGTAGAAATGTTGGAACACGTGTGGCAATACTAACCTTACGACTTATCTTAGAAGAAAGATTAAGAAAAGGCAAACCTACGTTTCTAGCATTTGTAGACTTACAGAAAGCTTTTGACAACGTTAGCTGGAATACTCTCTTTCAAATTCTGAAGGTGGCAGGGGTAAAATACAGGGAGCGAAAGGCTATTTACAATTTGTACAGAAACCAGATGGCAGTTATAAGAGTCGAGGGGCATGAAAGGGAAGCAGTGGTTGGGAAGGGAGTGAGACAGGGTTGTAGCCTCTTCCCGATGTTATTCAATCTGTATATTGAGTAAGCAGTAAAGGAAACAAAAGAAAAATTCGGAGTAGGTATTAAAATTCATGGAGAAGAAGTAAAAACTTTGAGGTTCGCCGATGACATTGTAATTGCGTCAGAGACAGCAAAGGACTTGGAAGAGCAATTGAACGGAATGGACAGTGTCTTGAAAGGAGGATATAAGATGAACATCAACAAAAGCAAAACAAGGATAATGGAATGTAGTCAAATTAAATCGGGTGATGCTGAGGGAATTAGATTAGGAAATGAGACACTTAAAGTAGTAAAGGAGTTTTGCTATTTAGGGAGTAAAATAACTGCTGATGGTCGAAGTAGAGAGGATATAAAATGTAGACTGGCAATGGCAAGGAAATCGTTTCTGAAGAAGAGAAATTTGTTAACATCGAGTATAGATTTAAGTGTCAGGAAGTCGTTTCTGAAAGTATTTGTATGGAGTGTAGCCATGTATGGAAGTGAAACATGGACGATAACTAGTTTGGACAAGAAGAGAATAGAAGCTTTCGAAATGTGGTGCTACAGAAGAATGCTGAAGATAACGTGGGTAGATCACGTAACTAATGAGGAAGTATTGAGTAGGATTGGGGAGAAGAGAAGTTTGTGGCACAATTTGACTAGAAGAAGGGATCGGTTGGTAGGACATGTTTTGAGGCATCAAGGGATCACAAATTTAGCATTGGAGGGCAGTGTGGAGGGTAAAAATCGTAGAGGGAGACCAAGAGATGAATACACTAAGCAGATTCAGAAGGATGTAGGTTGCAGTAGGTACTGGGAGATGAAGAAGCTTGCACAGGATAGAGTAGTATGGAGAGCTGCATCAAACCAGTCTCAGGACTGAAGACCACAACAACAACAACAACAACATATTCAGTCAGATCTTGGTAAGGTATCAAAGTGGTGCATAGACTGGCAACTTGCTTTAAATGTTCAGAAATGTAAAATGAAAAAATGTAGTATCCTATGACTATAATTCCAATGAGTCACTGTTGGAATCGGCAAACTCATACAAATACCTGGGTGTAACATTTTGTAGGGATGTGAAATAGAATGTTCACATATTCTCAGTCATGGGTAAAGCCGTGCCCGTGGTGGGAACTGATGACCTAGCTGTTTAGTGCCCTCCGCCATAAGTCATCGTCGTCATCATGGGTAAAACTGATGATAGATTTTGGTTTATTTGTGGCATACTGGGGAAGTGCAACTAGTCTACAAAGAAGATTGCTTACAAGTCACTCATGAAACCATTTCTGGAAATTGCTCAGATGTGTGGGAGCCACAACAAATAGGGCTAATGGGATATTGAATGTATAAAGAGAAAGGCAGCATGAGTGGTCATAGGTTTGTTTGATCGCTTGGGGAGTGTCACAGAGATACTGAAGGAACTGAACTGCAAGAGTCTTGAAGATAGATGTTAACTATTCCAAGAAAGTCTTTTTATAAAGTTTCAAGAACCGGCTTTAAATGATTACTCTAGGGATATACTACAACCCCCTGTATATTGCTCACATATGGATAGAAAGGATAAGACTAGAATAATTACTGCATGCACAGAGGCATTCAACCAGTCATTCTTCCCACACTCCATATGTAAATGGAATGGGAAGAAACCCTAATAACTGGTACAGTGAGATGTACTCCCTGCCACGGTGGTTTGCAGAGTACAGATGTAGATGTAGATGTAGAAATACAATATGTGAAATTTAAAAAAAAATTACCATTACTTTTTACATACTCTTCCTGACGTATACAGGCACTAATCAGTTCTGGGGCACTGTTTTCTCTGATATCATACGCATATCAATGGCATCTCAGATATATTACTTTCCAAGATTCATAGGCTGTTGTACTGAAGACAGAAAATGGACACAAACTTGCATTATGAAAGTAATTAGAATAACTATTAGTGACAGCTCATTGGATTTTTGACATATTACCAGGATGCAGTCATGATGTTGACCTTGAGTGAGACTTCCTCCGTAACATACTATCCAGATGGGGTAGGGCCACTAGGCAGTTGCATTGGAAAACTGTAAGTGGTTGGAAAGACCAAGCGGGTGATTGCTAACCATACACAAAGCCAAAAAGGGAGAACCCAGATTAATTCAAACGTGAAGCCAAGAATCCCCAACAGCGCACAAACAAAACTGGAGTAGCAGACTGAAATACATAACAAAGAACAAACATCTCATTGTGTCCAAATAGTAATGTCAATGACCAGAAAGATTTTTGTACATCAACACATTTGCCTGTGGAATGCACATGCACTTTCTTTGTTCCAAATTCCAGCAGAAGCTCTCATCCATGCTACCTGTAGTGCATCCATGAAACTGTACAACTTTGGACGGCCAATGCTGGTGTGTTCATTCAATGTCTCAATCTGATGACAGTTCTAAATCCCTCTCCCCTTTAATACACATGTAGAGCTGGAAATGACCAGATCTGTATTTTACCCTCTTTGGCAATGATGAGTGCTTTGTAGGCAGCCCCGTCAGTGGCTCCAGCAGCATCACAATTTCTGGTATTTCCTTCCCTGTGGCACCTTCTTTGCTTGCTACTTGGTTCATTAGAGGCTGCAGTTACTGCTGAGGAGTTGAGAGTGTTGATGATGCACTGTTGGAGGACGTGACTCAACCTCCATGTGTTTCCAACCCTGTGCTGGTTTGGTTGATGACTGCTGCTGCTGCTGGTAATGATGACATGGGTGCAGTATTTAATGGAGCTGTGGTCATGTTCATGGTATGAATCTAAGAGCACCGGCAATTGGCAGGGATGGTGTGAAAGGATGGTTGCTAAGAATGATGGTACTGAAAGTGTCCTGTGCTGGCTTGAGGAGTGGAGATGGCTTCTGCATTTGTCGTGGCTGGAACTTGATCCGTTGATGAATCAAGTTCAGGTGCTCCTGGCTGGCTGCAGCAAGGAACATTTGATGCCCCTTGTGGCCTAGAATGGCGCCAGGTGCCCAACCTGGCTTCTGGCCGAATGCGCGAGCCCACATGATGGCACCCTGCTAATAGTAGGGCATGTAACTTGGGCTCTAAGCTCTCAGGGTAAGACAGCAGACAGTGGAGCGTGTACTGGCTGTGCCATATGTGGTACTTCAGCTGGACTTCCCTTGACTAGGGTTGACTGATAAGTCGCAAGAAACTGTTAGGGCCTCATCAGTGGGAATTGATACCAGTGTCTTCCTCAGTTATGCCTTGCCAGCCATTTTGCTTCCAGTTTCATGCTGGATGGAAAGGGGCAGTGCCAGGTGTTGTATTCCATTGTGTTGGCAGAAAGCCTCAAATTCTGTTGAAGCAAACTGAGGTCTGTTGTAGAATACTAAGGTGTGAGGGGGGCTTCCCTGTATGTCGTAAAAGGTAGCTAGTGCTCTGATTGTAGCATGTGCAGCTGTAGAAGTGCTTTATGCCACATAAGAAAAATAATTGTGGACATCCTTCACCAGAAAACCACACTGCACTCTGAAAAGGACCAGCAGAGTCGATGTGCACCCTCTCCTGAAGGAGCTCAGTGTGGGGTCATGAAGAAAAACATTGGGCTGGGTAGGCTTGGTTGCAAGTGCAAGCCTGACATATATGCACTGTATCCTCAATTGTACCATCCGTCCCTAGCCAATAAATGTGGCACAGAGGTATAGCTTTCATCCTTGACATGCTCCAGTGGAATGTCTGTTGCAGCTGAAGGATGTGACCACGGAGTGGAGGTGGAACAACTATGTGACATTCGGCACCCTCTGTTGAGAACAACATTAATCTCTGAACAACATTAAGTCTATGTTTCATAGCAAAATAATTTTGCAACAATGGGCCTGATTGTTTTAGGAGACTCTGTGGCCTATAAATTTGCACTTTGGACAAGACACTGCACAGGAGGGGGCTCCTGGCTGGTAGCCAGTGCCATTTTGTGAACGGTGATAGGGAAATCTTGCAAGCCATGGTGAATAGTCCTGTCCAGAGCAAGAAACACATTTTCCGTTTGGTCAAACTCAACATTGGAGCAATTGAGGAGGTGTGATAATACATCGGCATTTGTATGCTGTGCAGTGGGGCAAAAATGAATGACATAATAGTAATTGTTTAAAAACAGAGCCCAATGTTGCAAACACTGTGCCTTTTTGTCTGGAAGGTGAGAGTGTGGACCAAAAAGAGAAAAGAGGAGTCTGTAAGTAATTGGAAATTATTCCCATTGTAGCGGCACCACTGTTTGGGATAGGGAAAGTCAGTTTTGTGCGATATTCTGAGCACAACTTATAGCCAGGTGTGGGCCAGATTGCAGTGAGTTATGTATACCAGCAGTTGTGAAGGCAAATAGAGGCCATAGGGCATAGAATTGCCGGAGAGGGCACACACAGAAGTTTTCATGGCCCAAGTCACAGGCAGAAGGGGGCCACTGGTCAACCTAAGTGTTATGTGTACGTGACACAAAGCGGCACATTGGCAAAGCAGAGGCACACAGCCAAGTCTAAATAGGTGCCGTTTTCTAACGAAATTCATTCAAGTGTGGCAGCTCTCCTGGACGGTGGGGCATGTCACACCATTGGCTACGCACGGCAGCAGATGGGGCGCCAGCATTCCAGTCCACGGTGGGTCGTTGGTTCAACCCCCTGAGGCCAACGTGGGGTCTGTAGCCAGCCAGCCAGCAGTGGGCCACTCTACGGCTCACTACCGTAGGCAGCCATCCTGGCTTCCAAAACACGTTGGTGACAACCGGGGGTCGCAGACTCAGCTGTGTATTGCAGCCGCTTGTCATCGCCACATCCTAAGCAGTGCCCACGAGGGAACACGGCGCGGACCATCTTGCAGTTGTCAGCGGGCTGCTCAGCGGCTCCTTGGAGCGGCGTGGAGGCAATGAGGATGAGGACAGCTGAGTTGGCAGACGTGGCATTCTGACAATGCCGCAACTCCGCTGGCGTACAAGGCCGGCTTGGCACAGCATTGCACTGCACGGGCCGCTTCGGTGCTTCCTCAGCATTGCGGGGCTCTGTGTCACAGACGGAGATGTATGAGGGCACTGTAGTTGGAAACAAATAAATCACTTGGAAAGTTCTTGCCGAGTTTTAATACGGCTCATTCTACCTCCTGGCCCCCACCCACTACATATGGTGTCAGAATAGCAGACGTCGTCTGTTCAGTATGACATTCAAGCCCACCGCCTGCATTACGGTCACTAGATTTGGTGATTTTGACCAGTTTTCTTTTGAGTATTGGACGTTTTCTTGCCTTTTTTGTTTTGTTTTTTCGAGTATGGCTCCTGGCAGCCACATTGTAGATGTTCTGCATGGGCATAGTATTTTTTTGTTGTCAGAGTAAGTATTAGTGTATTTTAGGTAGTAATATTTATTTATTTATTTTTCGTGGCATTTGACTACTTTTGTATTGGTTTTTCATGATACTGAGTGTGATGACACGGAACTGTAGGAAGTCAGGTTGTTCTTGTACATAAATGTTTCGTTCCGGGACTAACTGGGAACGAAAGCAACACAAAGAGTCAAGGACGCAAGGAGTGTCGAAACCAGAAGCGGTGTGGATTTTGATGGAAAAGATAGCACAATTGACAGCGGACAATATGCAGTTGAGAAGTGAATTAACATGTAGATGTGAGCAGGAAACCACATCGGATCAGTCGTTGTTGCGTAGGATGCCGCAGTAGGAGATTGATCCAGCTGCCGCGAGTTTGATTACTCCATTTTCTGGCAAGGCATCTGAGGATGTGCATTCATTTGTGGAGGACTTGGAAATTTCAGCTGTGATGAATGGTTGGTCTGATGAACAGTTGTTACATGTAGCTAATATTAGATTAACGGGTGAAGCGAAAATGTATGTAAGGTGTTCTGAGGCCTTAAGGAAGGCAGGACATTTTAAGCAGTTGAAGGAGGGGCTTTTACGAGGGAACAAGAAATAGAATAGCGCTCAGTACTTTAGAGAGAGGTTAAGTACAATACAAAGAGACGGGGAAGACGATGGAGAAATTTGCAGACAGGATAAGGGAAATTAATGAATATACTTACGAGTTGGGTCAGAGCGATGAAGCGAATAGTGTTCTGTTGCAGGAGGCCGAGAAAAGGGCACTTGATGTATTTTTGAGAGGGTTACCGGCGCACATGTCATGGAAAGTGCATGGAGGGAATCCGAAAGATTTGTATTCAGCCATTCAGCTGGCAATTCATTGTGAGGAAATAGACGTGGCAGCAGGAACATGCGAGAGGCAAACAGTGTTTACAGCAGGTATAAAATGTTATAAGTGTGGTCATACAGGACATGTGCAGAGGCAATGTACCTAGTCACCAAGGAATAGAAGAAGAGGTGGAGATCAGCAGCATGGAGGATGGAGAAATGGAGATAGGAGAGGTGGACAATTGTTAAACGGCAGAGGGGGCCCAAGACCCACCTAAGGGAGCTCCTGTTTAATTTCAATGATACGAATACATATGCAGAGGTGGAATGTTCAGTGGTAGGATCCATAGGAACTAAAAAGCTTAAGATTTTGTTGGACACAGGGGCGCAAGTGTCATTGGCTACTAAGAATATAATGGGATGAAGGAAGTTAGGTTGCATGGAGTGGGGGATGAGGTGGTCACTCCTTTGGGGTCAGTGACAGTTGACTTTCGAATAGAGAAAGTCTGATTTAATGCATGCATGGAGTTAGTACCATGGGTAAGTGAGGGCTATGACATGATTCTAGGAGTAGATTTCTTGCATCAACATCATGACAAAATTGACCTTGGACAACGAACTGTGGAACTTGATGGAATGTTATTTCAGCTAGGGGAAACAGAATGCAGAGCTGTCACGAGGGGCATTCAACATAATGAACAAACCAATTGGACCGCGTACATTAACATTAAGGCTTAATTCACATGAGTGTGTGTCTAGTGCACGAGGAAGTTGCTTTGGTCAAGTGCGGAGTCAAATCTACCTGTGGGTACAGTGTGTGTTATTGAACCATTGGAGGATAACGAAGTTTTGGGTTCATTGGGTTGTTTTGTGAAACGTAGTTTTGTACGCATACAGGAGGGGAATGACAGGCGAGTAGTTCCCGTGAACGTGGAAAATTTTAGGGTTGTAGATGCGAATTTCAGGAAAGGAGTTTTAGTAGCAAATTTGGATGTGCCAGATGACAAAGTCTGGTGTTCGAGAGGTAGGCGAAGCAATCAACCACTAACTGCTGATAGAACTGCATTGTGTGACAAAATTAAGCATTTGAAAGAAGGAGAAAGTGAGCATATGGAATAATTATTGTGGGAATTTAAGGATTTATTTTTTCCACACGGGCTGTTACCAGCAACTCCATTAGTTCAACATAGGATACCAACAGGGAATGAAGCACCTGTTTACCGTAAACCATACAGAATACTGAGATATTTGCAGCTGATTGTGGAGGATTTCATTGATCAGCAGCTTGCAGATGGTATTATAGAGCATAGTAATAGTTGCTGGGGAGCGGGCATTGTCATTGTGCCTAAAAAATTTACGGATGGAACTAAGGAATACAGGTTCTGTTGTGACTACCGATACCTCAATAATAAGACAGTAATGGATGCATACCCCATTCCAAACATGTCGGAGACTTTGGATCACTTCGGACAGTGCCAGTACTTTTCTGCGATGGATTTGACAAGTGGTTATCATCAGTTAGAGGTGGCTCCAGAGGATCATCCAAAAACAGATTTCTCTACTCCGGGAGGCCATTACCAGTACATTAGAATGCCATTCAGTTTAAAAAATGCTGTGGCAATGTTTCAGAGGTTGCTAGACAGTGTCTTGAGGGGTTTGAAACCATGGCAGTGTCTGGTCTATTTGGATAACATTATAGTGTTTTCAAGTAGTATGGAGCAACATAGACAGTGATTAAGGGAAGTCTTTATGAGGTTAAGAGCAGCTCGTTTGATGTTGAGCTTGGCAAAGTGTCATTTTGCATTTTAAGAAGTAAAATATTTGGGTCTTATTATCAGTAAGGACGGAGTGCGAACAGATCTGAGGTTGGTACAGGCTGTAAGCGATATTCAGGAACTGAAAACAGTTAAGGAAGTGCAGTCATTCATTGGACTTTGCAATTTCTATTGAAAGTTCATGAAGGGTTTTGCAGATTTGGCACAGCCGTTGACACGTTTGTTACGGAAAGGCGTGAAATTTATTTGGACAGAAGAGTGTCAGAAAGCATTTGAAAAACCGAAAGAAGTGTTAAAATCAAGTCCGGTTCTTGTGTTTCCAGATTTTGAAAAGGAGTTTATACTAGCATGCAATGCATTGAATCAAGCATTAGGGTGTGTTCTTAGTCAGGAAATTGATGGGAAAGAACATCCTGTAACCTATGCTTCTAGGCAGTTGAATGCACCAGAAAGGAATTACTCAACAATGGAAAGGGAGATGCTTCACGTAATCTATGGAATCACATATTTTAAATGTTATTTATATGGGAGATTTTGGGTAGTAACAGATCATGCTGCATTGAAGTGGTTTTTGGGATCCGTCCACTAGACTCGCCAGATGGGCTGTGAGGCTTAGTGAATTCGACTGTGAGCTGGTGCACAAGCCTGGGAAGAAGCACGGTAATGGAGATGCACTAAGGAGGAACGTGGCAAAAGTAGAAGTCATAGGTTATGACCTAGCGGTATGGCAAAAATTACAGGATGTGGACAATGATTGTAAATTGTACCGGACACAACCACAGTTTAATATTTACGACTGTCTTCAGTGCAGGGAAACTAAGTTATGGCCAAGGGTAGTAGTGCCAGTGAAGTTGAGGGATGAGGTTTTAAAGGAAGCACATGATCATGTGTTATCTGGTCATGGAGGGTGTAGAGCGATGAATAGGAGAGTGGCGGAGAGGTATTGGTGGAGAGGTAGGAAAGGAGATGTGGATCAGTATGTCAAGAATTATATACCATGTGCGCAGAGAGCAGGTTTGAGTTGGGAACAGATACAGCTACAACAATTACCAGAAGGAACATGTCCATTCTCTTTGCTGGGGTTTGATGTCTTATGACCTTTTAGGCGAACACCATCGGATAACAGATATATCCCGACAATAATAGACCATTTTTCAAGGTATGTGGAGATGGTGGCTATGCCAAATCAACAGGCCGCAATGGTCATGCAAGTGTTAGTAAACATTGGATTTTGAAGTTTGGTGTACCGGAGACAATAATTACTGACCAAGGGACCAACTTCATGTCAGATTTAATAAAGGAACTGTGTAAATTGTTGGACATAAAGAAGTTGAGGACGAGCACGTTGCATCCACTGGCCAACGAAAGGACAGAACGGGTACACAGAACAATCGGGAAGATGCTGAGTTTTTATGTGGATTCTCATCACCGTCAGAGAGATGAGTATTTGAAGCATATTGTATGCGCATACAATGCAAAAGTCCATACAAATACTGGTTTGTCTCCATATGAAGTAGTGTACGGGTGAAAAATGCCATCACCGTTTTGATTTAGCGAAGCTACAAAAAGGAAGGGCTGGTGAATCTGTACATCAATTCGCAAGGACAATTTGGGATGTTTGGAAATGGGTTCAAAAGGCGAATATGAAGGCTTTGGAAAGGCAGGAAGATGCAGTAAAGCAGAAAAGAAGTTGAATGCAGTATAGAGTGGGGCAATGGGTAATGCTGTCCAGCCCATACACACAAAAAGGGAAAACAAAGAAGTTCCTCACGAGGTATCAAGGGTCATACCAAGTTGTTGAAACCACATCTCCCATTAATGTTAAGCTTTAGCTGCCATCTAGAATGATGATAGTAAATGTTGGGTGGTTACGGCCATTTAAGGGTTGCCCAGATGTGATTCCAGGCATGTTATAGGAAGGAAAGAGGAAGAAAGAGAGAGTGAAGAGAGGTGCTAAGCACAGAGAAAACCAGGAAGATAGAGACAGCATGAAGTACCGTATGCTTTGAGATCCAGACAGTAGTAGAGTATTTGTAGTTTTTATTGTTTTTCTGGTTATGAATCATTGGGTCTACATAGATCAATTAGGCATTGTATTTTATATGTGTTTTTGAGTATTGTGGGCCTGCTGGGGCAGCAGTCTTTTTGAAGAGGGAGGAAGGGTTATGGTATTCCCTGTCCTCAGGTCACTGAAAAGGGAAGTGTAGCGTCTGACGTATGTGGAGTGTTGTTGGAGGAGATATCAAACGTAGTTCTGGAGGAGTAAATGTGTCGGAGTAAATTTTGTGGCAAAGCTGTAATAAATATGTGTTGAACAATAAGAGAGCCATATGATTTCCTGTTTAAATTTTTAGTTATAGACAGTGCTGGTTCAGGAAAGTCATGTTTATAGCACCAGTTCATATAATGTAAATTTAAGGATGAAAGTTGTCACACAAGCGGTGTTCAGTTTGGATAAAAAATAGTGAATGTTGGAGGAAAAGCTGTGAAGCTACAAATATGTCACACATGCATGGTGCAGTTATTTTTAGCCAGGGGGAAAGGAATAGACTGTCCAAGGGACATCGTGGAGCAAAAATTGAACTTGCAATGAGTCGGGATGCATTGGATCTTCTCCACCTACGAGAATTTGGTAGTAGTAGCAATTTGTTTTGAGCAGGTAGTATCTGCAGAAGCAAAATGTATAGAGCTCGAGGGGAGCAGAGTTTTAATCAATGGAACTAAGTGTAACATAATAGGACCGACCTTCCACCTGCCAGCGTCAGTTTCAGGAGTCATGCAACTGAATGTTACGCAGCCACAGCTGTACTGGCCAGAAGCCACTTTAGAGTTTTTGCCATGGCAGAATCTGACCTTGTTAAATCAAACACTGGAGCCAGGCTTGTTGAGCTCTGTAAACCAGTTCATTTTAGAGCAAGAGGGGGCGCATATCAGCTGAACAGCTTTTTCAACATGTTGTTCAGTATCGGGAAAGGCAACCGCAAATAACGATCATTTTGAGCACCTCTGTGCCAAGTGTCATTGCAGCCTTAACTTTGTTATGCGTCGTTTTCTTTCTGATCAGGCAGAGAGCTAATTGAAAAAGGGAACCAAGGGTAGCCCAAGTCCCAGTGGATTGGATAGGTCTTTCGGAATTGGGGAATAATGTAGTGGCACAAACATTTAGGGTAGGGAAAGTCAGTTTTGTGTGATATTCTGAGCACAAGTTATAGCTAGGTGTGGGCCAGATTACAGTGAGTTGTGAAGGCAAATAGAGGCAACAGGGCCGTAGAACTGCTGGAGAGGGCACACACAGCAGTTTTCATGGCACAAGTCACAGGCAGAAGGGGGCCACTGGCCAACCTAAGTGTTATGTGTACGTGATGCAAAGCGGCGCGTTGGCAAAACAGAGGCACACAGCCAAGTATAAATAGGTGCCATTTTCTAACGAAATTCATTCAAGTGTGACAGCTCTCCTGGATGGTGGGGAGTGTCACACCACTGGCTACACACAGCAGCAGATGGGGCACCAGTGTTCCAGTCCATGGCGGGTCATTGGTTCGACCCCCTGAGGCCGACGCAAGGTCTGTAGCCAGCCAGCCAGCCAGTGGTGGGGCACTCCATGGCTCACTACCGCAGGCAGCCGTCCTGGCTTCCAACACACACCGATGACAACTGGGGCGAGGGTCGCAGACTCGGCTGCGGATCGTGGCTGCTTGTCATCGCCGTGTCCTAAGCAGCACCGGCGAGGGAAAACGGCACGGACCATCTTGCAGTTGTCAGCGGGCCACTTGGCAGCTCCTTGGAGCGGCGTGGAGGCAACGAGGATTGGGACAGCTGAGTCGGTAGCTGGGGAATTCTGACATTGCTGCAACTCCACTGGCATACAAGGCTGGCTCGACACAGCATTGCATTGCATGGGCTGCTGTGGTGGTTCCTCAGCATTGCGGGGCCCTATGATGCAGACTGAGGTGTATGAGGGAACTGTAGTTGGAAACAAATAAATCACTGGGAAAGTTCTCGCTGAATTTTAATACGGCACATTCTACCTCCTGGCACCCACCCACTACACCATGTAGGAAAATGTGGAATTCTTAACACAATACGCAGTGCCCATAACTTCCTTCTCAATTTGTGAATAATTTTGCTGCACCTGTGAGAGTGTCTTAGATGTGAAACGTAATAGTTGATTGATACCATCTGCATTCTTATGAGGGAGGAAGGCTCCAAACCTGTTTTGTGATGCATCATTTGTAAGGGTGAGGAGCTTGTCTGGTGGGAATGTTGTCTAGTACGGGGCCGACCGCAAGAGTGTTTTCAACTGTAAGAGTGCCTTGTGACACTCAGCAGACAGCAAAACCAAGAATGCCTTTCTTCCTCAAATTGTTCAGTGCAAGTGAACTTCATGGGGAATGAACCTTGTATAGTAGTTCACTTTCCTCAAGAAAAGACTGTAATTCTTTTAAGCTTTTGGGGTCCGGTAGTTTCTTGTTTATGTTTGTGTGCTCTGCTATCATCGTGATCCGTTTGCTATGTAAAATTTGCCCCAAATACTGCACAGATGGTGCAAATAACTTGCATTTGTCTAGGTTACAATGAAGCCTGTTCTCCAGCAGCCACTGAAATTAACATTTTGAATGTGCTCTTCCCTAATAGCTGCTTTCACCCACATGTCATCCAAATTGTTTACACAAACTGAAATGCCGTGAATTAGTTGCTCTACTTATCTTTAGAAAATCCCTGACACTGACGTGATCCCCAACCTCTTGTATCGATACATTACAAAAGGTGTCTTTAGTGCTAGGATTATCTGCATGTCTGTGTCTAGTGGTAACTACAAGTATGCATGCCTGAAAGTTCCTTTGGCTGAAGGACGATCTCACTTTGCGCCTTAATTGTGGCCTTATAATCACCAAAATGCTGATGAGCTCATTTGCCTTCTTTACAACGACCTTGGGAGTTACCCACTGACTAGCTGAGATTGGTGCAATTACCCCAAATTCTGTAACCTATATAACTTGGTTTTGCTGTGCTACGCATTGCCCCCAGAACTGGCCATGGACTGCTTGAGTGAAATGTGTGTTTCAAACTCTTTGGTTGTACCCAACATTGACTTAAATAACTGCTTATAATTATCTAATAATGATTTTAAACCATGGAATAGTATAGAGCTGATCACCAGGTTCATCGCATCCAAACCAATTGCAGCAAACATATTTAAGCACACAATATTTAAAGCCGATGGCAAACTTGTGACCAACAAAGTGATTTGCCTTTCTGTATTCTTGTATTTTGCCTGTACAGTAATTTGCCTGCACAGAGGGATCTTTGGCAAGTTACATGAAATAATTTGCGGCAGCAGTGGCTGCAGCCTTGGGGAGCCCAAACACCAACAGATTTCCTGGTTGATAAGAGAAACTACTGTGCACATAGCTTCCTGAGATTGGAACTTAATACCATTGATATCCAACTCATTCAGGATTTTATCAAGCGCATGGTCAGTTTGTGCCAAGACTGGCGTTAAAGTGAACGCCAACATTTCGTCAGGTTCTGGACACCGGTGATGCTCGTGGCGCATGCAGCAGTCAGGACAAGACTTAAGCATCAAAGGGGGGGGGGGGGGGGGGGGTGTGAATCCAACACTGAGGGGATCTTCTGTCATTATATAAGGAACATGATCTACATCGAAACACGTGACTGGGTTGCATCTGGCTACTAAGTTCACTGAAATCTACTTGGGAGCAAGAAATGTTTCATTGTGCAGGACTACACCCTTAGTTCCATCCAGAGGACTAACATGTCAGCACTTGGTAGAAATCTGATCTATTTGCCAACTACCTGAAAATGCATTTTGAGCTGTTGCTGACACAGACATTTTATCATTATTTGCGATTGCGCTTAGCTCCTGGTTGGATGATTCCAAAGCTCTAATCTAGAACTTCTTGTCCAGTGCTAATCAGACAACTACATCTGTGATTACAAAATCACCATATGAGACACAGCAGCTCGTACATTCAAACTAGCATTTGCAGGTGATGCCTTGCAAACACGTTATCCAGGATGTATGAAACTGATCACTACACTTCCCGTATTGGTTAAACTGCAGCTGTGCTGCAACAATATCAGTTTGATGGTGGAGATGCTCACTATGCGGATTTGCACAATTCTGTAAATTCTAACACTTCAGGGTCAGTCTGCAGACACAGCTTTTGAACTGTTTTATAGAGACTGCTACTAGTTGTAAGTAATAGAGGCCTCTGGACTGTGGGATCTGATATCTTCCTTAACTAGCAGTACAGCATTAATGAACACAGGGAAAACTACCACTGTTGATTTATGCTGTGTTGCTAGTCTACAGTGAGGTCAAGTGTGGCAAACACCAAGGGCGGGGGTGGAGGTTTCGCCACAGGTGCTTGACCCACAGGCTGCACTCTCATGTTTTGTATTAGCTCTGCATTCTGCTTGATCAACTTCTGCACCTGCTGCTGCTGCTGCTGCTGCTGCTGCAGGGGATGATGTCAACCACACCCATTCCTGCTGTTATTCGATTCTGTGAAATCCCCAGAAACTCTTGATCCATCATTACAAACTATTTTGCACGTGAGAGTCGACCTTGGCACCCCTTTACCAGGAGTGGTACTCCACTAGGCGGTTTCTCTGAAAAATGATAAGTGGCCGAGAAGAGTGAATGATGGCTAACTGTACACAAATCCGAAAAGATAAACCAGTAGGCATTCAAACATGAAACCAACAATTGTCAATAGCATACAAACAAAACCTGAATAGCAAACTGAGGTAAATAACTAAGAGCAAGCATGTCACTATGTGCAAATAATGTTGCCAACTGGAAAGTTTCAGATACATCATCACAACTGCTCGAGGAATGTGTATGCTCTTTCCTTGTGGCTTGTGCTGCCAGGGAGTCATGCCATGTGACACAGTGCCCATGCAGTCTGCGGTGCAGCCAAGAAACTATTCAGTTCTGGATGCTCTGGTGCATGCATCTCTATATCAGTGTCTGAATCCAGTGATGATAATAGCCTACGGAAGATTTGATATCCAGATTGAAGAAGCTCCTCCTACAAGTTCAAGAAACGGAGTGTTCTGGACTGTTATCTATGACTGAAGACACACTTTCACCACTGGCATCAGCAAGTCAAGTTCTAGTGAATAATATGTATATGTGGTTAAACTATGAAGCTGTAGTTGAGTGCAAAAAGGTACTTATCCTCACAAAAGTAATCTATATGCCAATGATGATCACAGCCATTACAAGTGGACAAGGCGAGAGCTCTGGGTTACCAGTTCTCATAAATATCTGCAACTATTTTGCTAAGGGTATGTATGTATATAGAGATGAATGAGCCCAAGCAGATAGCTCAGTACCATCGCTGGAGAATCTTGCTTTACTATATGGTAGACTTGACTCTTCACTTGCCAACAGGTCCTGGTTTCACTGAGTAAGAATGTCTGTGAGTATTGACCATCCTGTGTCAATTTTTAGGTGAATTCAAGTCAGTAGTGCAGACATGGCAGACCAGATCCAGTGTGAAACATCACATAAATACTGTGGATCACTACCCTCACCCCTGCCTCCCCTCCCCTGTCAGTCACCTCTCATGTTGGGTATCCCCAACTGAATGCTGGATGATTCAACAAGAGGTGAAGAAGTTGCTATGAGACAATGACATTCTGCCATCAAAAGTCTTTGAACCTTAGCTGTGATCCTCATGAAGAAAAAGGAAGGCACAAGGCATTTCTGTGTCAGTTACCAGTGGCTGTACAAAATTGTTAATAATGATGTATCTCCAATGCCATGAATTAATGACACCTTGAACTGTCTGATGAACACAAAATATTTGTTCACTGAGGATATACAGACTGATACTGGCAGGTGAAGTCATTGAAGCTGACTGGTAAAAGACTGTTTTCATGAAAACATGATGTCCTCTAAAAGTTCGAAGTTTAGCTGTTTGGTTTGTGCATCCAGTGAAGTGGACAATTTCAGCTCTTCTTCCTCCTGTCAAAACTGGCTGCCAGTCGAAGTTATGGAACAACTGTTCATGACTTTGGGCCACCTGTGCTTTGTAATATCATTATATGTTTATTCTGTAGCAAGCATACTAGATCAGAAACTCACAGTACACAATTTTAAAGAGTCTGATTCATTGAACAATTTGATATATTCTTTTGTATCCATACGAAGGTAATTAGTTGTGATTTCTTAGAATGAAGAAAAATTTAATGGCCAAATGTCACAAAATTAACAACCAGTTAACCAAGAGAAGTTCAAAGACAGTAGGGGGGGGGGGGGGAGGAGGTCAGATTAAAAACCTCAGAGAGACACATCAGCTTGTAATCTTACCCTCCCACACATCACCATAAAGTTTTCATTCTTTGCACAAGTTTTGAAAACTTCAAGAGGAGTAGGATTACAAAAGAATAACTTTTTTACTTGTTGTTGTTGTTGCTGGTTTAAAATCTTGCTGTGTTTAGGAGTACATTCTTGCTGCTGAAAATTTTGATTTAATATAGCAGGTTCTTGAAGATGAAATAACTGATGAAGAGTTGCCTGTTGCAATGAATATCTTTTAATTTTATCTCATTCTTCTAAGTCCCACCAACATTGTAATTTCTACATTAAAAAAACCAATAGTTACATTGTTGGTGACAAACTTATAAAAATGTCTGCTTCCATCTGAGGCATGCCCACAACAACTTACAGTCTGCCTTTCTCACAATTTCCAAAGAGTTTACAAAGCAAAAGGGTTTACAAAACGAAAGATGAATCATCACTAAAATATATCATTATTTTATAAATTAATGCAGAAGTAAATTTAATAATTCACATTAGATTGTGCAATTAATAATACGAATTTTAAGTAGGCTAGAAATTTGGTAATTTCAGTTATTCTTAAAAGAAGAGTAATTTTAAGTGGTAGTACATATCGATTGTAACACATTAATTTCATTTTTATACATTTTAGCGTGAAATATAATACATCGTATATGATATGATATGAATTATTTAATGAAACAGCTGAGATAATTTTAACCTATGCAAGAATTGATACTATACATGGTATCGGTTATCTCTATAAAAAAAGATAATGTTAGAGGATGATTATTCATTATAAGCTGATAGCTCCAATTTTGTTGGCAACATAACAATTGGCCACTAAAAACCAGTTATATGCAAATCTAATCAAAAGCCACTTTAATTAGTCAAAAAAGACACTTCTCCACTGTAGCAATGCAACATGTGCTAGATTACCGTCATCCACACCACATACTAATCTATTGTCATCTGTGTTCCTTGCATAAAGCATTATAATAGTTCTGAGATGCAGATTGATGATGTGGCCTTTCATCTTCATCTACATCTACATCTACATGGTTACTCTGCAATTCACATGTAAGTGCCTGTCAGAGGGTTCATCAAACCATTTTCATACTACTCCTCTAGCATTCCACTCTCGAATGGCACATGGGAAAAAGGAACACCTAAATCTTCCCGTTGAAGCTCTGATTTCTCTTATTTTATTATGATTATCGTTTCTTCCCTACATAGGTGGGTGTCAACAAAATATTTTCGCATTCGGAAGAGAAAGTTGGTGACTGAAATTTCATAAATAGCTCTTGCCACAAAGAAAACCGCCGTTGTTTCAGTGACAGCCACCCCAACTCGCGTATCATATCAGTGATACTGTCACCCCTATTGCGCAATAACACGAAATGAGCTGCCCTTCTTTGCACTTTTTTGATGTCCTCCGTCAATTCTACCTGGTAAAGATCCCATACTGTGCAGCAATATTCCAGCAGAGGACGGACAAGTGTAATGTAGGCTATCTCTTTAGTGGGTTTGTCGCATCTTCTAAGTGTTTTGCCAACAAAGCACAGTCTTTGTTTCGCCTTCCCCACAATATTATCTATGTGGTCTTTCCAATTTAAGTTGATCATAATTGTAATTCCTAGGTATTTGGTCGAATTGGCAGCCCTTAGATTTGTGTGATTTATCGTATACCCAAAATTTATCGGATTTCTTTTAGTACCCAAGTGGATGACCTCACACTTTTCTTTGTTTAGCGCTAATTGCCACTTTTCACACCATACAGAAATTCTCCCTAGATCATTTTGTAATTGGAATTGATCATCTGATGATTTTAGTAAACAGTAAATTACAGTGTCATCTGCAATCAATCTAAGGGGGCTGCTCAGATTATCACCTAGGTCATTTATACAAATCAGGAACAGCAGAGGAGCTATTACACTACCTTGCAGAACGCCAGATATCACTTCTGTACTACTTGATGATTTACCGTCTATCACTACAAACTGTGACCTCTCTGAGAGGAAATCACGAATCCAGTCACACAACTGAGACGATACTCCATATGCATGCAATTTAATTAATAGTCGCTTGTGAGGAACGGAAATCTAGGAATCTGAGATCCCTTGTTGACAGCACTCATTACTTCGTGGGAATAAAGAGCTAGCTGTGTTGCACAAGAACAATATTTTCTGAATCCGTGTTGGTTATGTATCAATAAGTCATTTTCTTTAATGAGATTAATAATGTTTGAGTATAGTATATGCTCCAAAATCCTACTACAAATTGAGGTCAGTGATACGGGTCTGTAATTCAATGGGTTACTCCTATTTCCTTTTGTGAATATTGGTGTGACCTGTGCTACTTTCTAGTCTTTAGGAACAGACCCTTCGTCAAGTGAACAGTTGTATGTGATTGCTAAGAAAGATGCCTTAAACCAGTATTTATTGGCTCCACCTCCTTTTTTTATTTCTTCATTTCAACAGAGATGTTCCATTGTGTCTTTACCTGCTGCCAGATTTTTTTGAGTGTTATATTGTTCCCATATTTAGAATTTTATGTCCCTCTAGACTTTCAAACATCCATGCATCTCAGCTAAAACTGCCTTGTGTTTTCTGTTACTGTATGTCAGGAACTAGAGATTGATTATCTCATTCTGCACATGCATGAATCATTGATTTAAGGTACAACTGCTGCTGTTTATGTTATGATATCAGGAGGATTATGGAAGCAAAGGGAAAGAGTGCAAGGATAGCTACCATCTGCGTCGTTCAGTAGAGCTAGTGCTGGCGGCTGTTCATTTTTCTCTTTGCAAACAAGCACATTGATTATGAGATGTTGAGGTAATTGCCTCCTGTAAATGTTAAAATTAATAAACAGGTGTTATTACTCCTGACCTGTGTTTTTTTGCCTTATGTGCAAATTTATCCTCAAATGAGAATTGTGATGGTACCTAATGGTTACTGCTGAGTAGCTGCTTTTCTAAAAAGCATCCCATACGACAAACCAGGTGCATTTTTACCTGTATGTTAAAAAGAATAGCTCGATGTAGTCCTGGGGTCGAGCTGCGCATGTCTGCTTTCATGTGCAGCAGCGAATTCACTGCAAAATAATACCTGTAGCTGAGACCCTGCTGTCAAATAGTCTATGCACTAGCTAGAATTGTGAGTTAATAAAATACACGGAAATACAAAATAAAAGTTAAATCAACATCTTAATAACAAGGCTTATATTCTAACATCTGTAATTGATATAGGTGACAGAAAATTATGTTGAAGAATGTTTGTTCAGTAAAGGACATCTCATATAAATAGAAAGTGGCCCTATGATATTCATTTAAAATACAGACAGAAAATACCTGTATCAAATGTAGTTTATTATTATTTATTTTTATTTTTATTTTATTTATCCATCCGTTGACAATAAATATTGTATGGATGTTGTCAAGGGTACATGTAAGCCATTTCAAAGAAATGGGACACACACAATATATACGTAAAAACGTACAAAACAAAATAATACAATGAAGTTAATAATAATACAATGAAATTAATATAGCCTATATACATCCCTGCTTGTTATTTTAAATGCATAGTCTGTTTTTCATAAGGCTTTAGTTTTGTCCTCCCTAAACGGCAAGTCCTTGTATACACAACACTGCTTAAGTATATATTTACATCACACAACAGCTGTCCTTTAAGTATGTAAATGTAATGAATGATTAGGTAATGAATGATTAGGTACAGATAGAGTATTTTCCATTGCCTTTATAAATATCACCAGAAAAAATTTATTGACCTACATAGTCATTTACAAAATAAAAACATTGTTCTACTAGAATTTTTTAAAATTCTGTTTTAAATTTGTTATCATCTTCTAACTGTCTGATGTTGACTGGCAGTGCATTGTACAGTTTTGCACCGATGTGGCTCACATGCCTTTGTGTATTCGTTCTTTTTGTTCGCTGAGTATGGAGTGCTGTGCTATTACGGGTATTGTAGTTATGAAAGTCGGCATTTGTCTGAAAATCTGCAATGTGGGTCCTGACATACAATACACATTTGTATATGTATAATGATGGTATAGTAAGTATTCTAAGCTTTTTGAATATGGGTTTGCAGTGTGTCTGTGGATGACTGTGAGTTATTATTCGGATGGCCCTCTTCTGCAACAAAAAAATTTGTTTTAGGCGCCCTGTTGTGGAACCCCAAAATATTATTCTGTATGTGGCAAGAGATTGAAAATAGCTGAAATATGCCATTATGGCACCCTCTGAGGTACAAACATTTGCAATAATTCTGAGGGAAAAACAGGCTGAATTAAGTTTCTGTGCAAGTTTTATTGCGTGGTCATTAAAATTTAAGTTTTCATCACATGAATCCCCAGCAATTTTGTGGATGTCACTCTGTCTAAGGCTTTGTCACCCCACACCAGATCGAGATTTACATTTTGACATCTTTTCCCAAACTGCAGGTAATTTGTTTTATTTACATTCAGTGTCAACCTGGTTGCATTGAACCAAGAGTGGATGTAATTTAGAACTTTATCAGCAGTTGTTGGTAGCAATTGCTTTGGTGCACTTATTATCACACTAGTATTATCTGCAAATATTATTGCTTTGGCTGCATCATCTGAGGTGTGAAAATCATTTATATAGACAAGAAACAATATGGGCCCTAGGATGCTGCCTTGTGGTACTCCTATTTCTACATTTTTTGCCTCTGATACTGAATTTATTTTGTGGTTGGAGTAAGTTGATGTCAGTCCTACAACCTGTGTTCTGTTTTTTAGGTATGATTCAAACCATTTTTTTCCTATCCCATGTATACCCAATGCTTCCAATTTTTCTAAAAGAATGTCCTGTTCACAGTGTCAAAAGCTTTGGAGAGGTCTAAATTTACTCCTACTACACTATAATCTTTTTCTAGATTTTTGATTATTTGTTCAGTGTAGCACATTACTGCTGTTTCGGTATTTTTACGTGCTTGGAAGCCATGCTGATTTCTGTTTAGTAAATTATGGTCATTTAGATATTTGTTGATTCGGTGCTTCATCAGTTTTTCTAATATTTTTGAAAATGCTCGGAGGAGAGATATTGGGTGATAGTTTTTTACCTTATGCTTGTCGCCGTTTTTAAATAATGGCTTCACTTTTGAAATTTTCAGCCTTTCTGGGAAAGCTCCTTCACTGAATGATAAATTGGCTATGTGTGCAAAGGGCTTTGCAATTTGTGGTGCTGTCCTTGATATGATTGACACAGGCACCTCATCTATGCCAGCCGACATTTTGGGTTTCAAGCTTTGTATCACTTTCAACACTTCACCCTCATTTGTTGGCTCTACCCTCATCCTACAAGCTGTTTTTGGATATTCAGGTTTTTCTTCATTTGTAAATTTTAAGCTTAATGAAGTTGTTGCATTTATGAAATAATTGTTAATATAATTTGGCAAATCTTGTTTATTAATATTGACATTTTTTAAATTTTTGAGGCTAATGTTCTGGTTTTCACAACTCTTCCCCGTTTCAGTCTTCACAATACCCCATATGGCTTTTGGTTTGTTTTCAGACTGTCTTATAAAACTATCATTACTCATGAATTTTGCTTTAGCAATTACTTTTCTATATACCCTCTTGTAATTCCTGACATATTCTATGAATTGTGGGTCTGTGGATGTTTTCATTTTAGACATTAGTCTCTTTAGAGTTCCACAGGAAGTTTTGATGCCAGCTGTGATCCAAGAACTTGGCTTTGTATTGCCATGTGACCTGATTTTTTGACAGATTTTTTGGAAAACACATTTCAGAATATCCCATGAAAATGGAAGAAAATGTGTTATATGCATCATTTGTATTTGTTAGGGATAGTACTTCTGCCCAAGCCTCATTAGTTAGCGTATTTATGAATTCTACATAGTTTTCTGTAGAAAAATTTCTTTTATACATGAAGTGTGTTTTTTTTCTCTTTCATTGGCCTTGAAGGAATTTTGAGGACAAGAGCATTGTGGTCTGATAATCCCAAATCAGTATCTGTTACAACTTATGTGCATCCTACATTTGAAAATATATTATCAATAAGACTGACTGTATTATTTGTTATTCTTGTGTGTGTGTGTGTGTGTGTGTGTGTGTGTGGAAGCAGGTTGAAACTACATAACAGATTTCGGAACTGGTCTTTTAGCCTACTTTCACTCATAAGATTAATATTGAAGTCACCACACACAACTACAGTGGCTCTATCAGTGAACATGTTAAGCAATATTTCTGATTGGTTAAAGAATATGTCTGCATCACCAGTAGGTGGTCTGTATATTGCTATGACTATGACTTTCCCTGTATTTCATTCAACTGCACAGCTGCTGCTTCAAAATGATATTCCACACTCAATGATTCAGCTTCACACCTTCTTTAATAGCTGATACTTGGTTTGGTAAATATACATACACCTCCATTTTTGGTATTTTTTCTACAATATTGGCTTGCCAACTTAAACGGATGAATATTAATGCTACTTAGTTCAAAACTTCTGCACCAATGCTCCACAATGCACATGCAGTCAATTTTTGCACTATTCATAGCTACCTCAAGTAGTTAAGTTATGTTGAGGTCGTTAAGCGAATGGTAGCAAAATCCTCAAACAAAATAGTCATAGAAGATATGTGAAAATCAAGTCCATTTCATAATCACAATATATGAAATATTCATCAGTTCAAAACAGTTCAGAGTTCAACATCATAATTTACAAATTATCACCTGCGATACAAAGAATAGTTACTCATTCTTTGTCTATCCTCAGTTGCATGATTTAAGCAGAAAATGTTAGAGAGTCCTACTATGAAGCACATTCAGGCCCCTTGAAATATAAAATCCCGTCAGATGTTAAAGTATGGTAGTGGCTGTTCACTGCCCAGAATTAAACACCTATATGACTGAATCACAGATGTTACAATAGGCAAGTCTGCCTTCTTCCAGCACTCGACACAAAGTGTTTAGAATCACATCCTTGGGCTCTTCACTCGAAAAGTTCCAGTCTCTACTTGACTCCTGTAGTGTTCAGCTGAAGGCCATCCCCACCAAAAATACATCATTCTTACATGCTACAGGCATGATTTGACTCATCTTTACCACTTTTCCGCACTAACTAACCTATTATAACAATATTTAAATAAATTAAATGTTATAAACATTCAGTTACATTCATTGATAACAAATATAGGTAATAGTTGGTTCATAAATAAATAAGCCAGTATTCTTGTGTGTGTGTGCTCGCACTAAATGACTGCAGTTTACCATTAAATATTATTTAAACAGTTATTTATGTATGCTTAGCAGAAGCAGCCTGTGGTTCTCTTTTTTAATTGTGGTATCCGCTAACACATGAAACTGACCACTTTTAAATTAGCACAGTTTTTTAATAGCACTTAAGTTACTGGCAAAATAGTAAACTGTTCATTAAGTAAATTCAGAAGTATGACAAAATATAAGTATTCATGCTGTATTCATTTGATGTGTAATTGTGGTGGATGCGTTGTTCTGACAAATGTTTGCATAATAAAACAGATATAAAAGACATTGTAAATCAATAAATAAAATACTGTAGATACACACACTTAGCTTTCAGTAATGATAGCTATAGTGCAATGCTATAATTTGAGATAACATTTGTTGAAATTGCATGAAGTGATTAAGGTTTGTTGTTTCAGATGTTTATTGTGTAAATGTTTATTCACTGTGAAATAGTAACTATTACAGTTTTAAGGATATTGAAAAATTGTTGCATCTCTGGGTACCTCACATTTGTGTGAGATCACAGATGCATTCAGACTCCCATTATTATCTGACTATAAATTATTATAGACTCTCAAAGAGCTGTAAAAAGCCATCTTTCAGTTTCTCTCAAAGCCCACAGTTGCTGGGAATGTAGCTGACTCTCGTAAGTGATCGTCGCATCATCCAAATTCCCCATTTGAAGCCATTTTGACTATTTTTCGGCCGTGACTGTCTCAAGAAACATGTAAAGGTTTTTTTTTAAATTACTGCTACCAGTCACAAACTTTGTTGACTATTGTATTACTTATTTATTTAGCAACATGTTTCAAGGGAATACCTCATCTTAAGGCTTAAAAAGGGAATTACAAAAACAACTTTACAATAAGGTCATACTGATGTTACATAAACTTTTCATAAATGCTGTGGTCATTCTGTGGAAGAAGAGAAAACTTAGTAAGTGGCGATGTAACTTTGGTCAGTAATTTCTTCCATTGTCTTGTTTCCTTATCTGGTATGCCATCTCAACAGTCATGGGCTTTTTATCTGTTTGTTATTGCGTTATTGGTGACGAAGATGCAATTTTCATTTTTGAACGGAATGGCCTCCTTCAAGGAGTTTTGTCAGTCCTTGGTGGAAACTCTACAGCAGATTCAGGCAACACGCATGCATTCAGAAATGTGCTCTAACTTGCCAGCATTGCGGGAGATAGCTCATAGGGTTGATTCCATCACAGGAAAATTGAATACTTTTCCCCATGGCTCCACTGACATTTCTGGCTTTCAATAGGCCCATTGAACCATGATCAAATAATGTCAAACGGTTGGAACAACATTTACTGGCACTGGGATCCATGAGAAAAACTGAAGCTGAGCTTTTCTTTTAGCCACAGTCGGTCCACAGATGTATCATCTAATTCGACAATTGAACCCTGAGCAGTCCCCTCGAGATCTCTCATTTACTCACATTAGGGGTTGCCGTTTGGAGTTCTTTGATGCACAAATACATGTCACCTCCGCACATCAGACTTTCTTTTCTTGTCGTAAGTCCCCTGGTCGACGAGGGTCTTTGGGCTGATATTTTGAAGTTACAGGATCTGTCCCTTGACACCTGTCTGCTGATCATTCGTGCGTTTGAACAGTCTCGCCGGCTACAACCACTGCGTCTTGATCCCACTGTTTTCACAGCTGTCCAGTTGCCTAGTGCCAAGCGGGAGCCTTATTGATTCGTTCGTCCACTCCGTGACAGGAAGTCTTTCACTCAGATTCCATCCTGTCCAGACTGTTTCCGGACTCACCAATGGTCGGAGCGCCCCCAGCGGTGAGCGAGATGTACAGCTTGCAGCCGAGTGGGCCATATTGCCATGGTGTGTCAGGCTTCACAAAAACATCGCATAGATGCTATGCTTCATGCGGACGCACAGGCTCGTCACGAATTGTCACCTCAGGACTTGGAAGCCTCACATTCCATTGACGGCTAAGTATTCTCCATCACTCCCCACTCGGGTGCCTGTTTTCTCCTAACCTTGGAGGTCATGCATATTCTGGTGATCTTCCAAATTAGCTTGGTGCCATCTGTTTCTAATGTGGATGGTCCCACATACCAAACTTTGGGCTTGCCAGCTTCGTCCCTGTACACTTGCACCTTGTGCAGTTTCAGTACCGTATTTACTCGAATCTAAGCCGCACTCCAATCTAAGCCGCACCTGAAAAATGAGACTCGAAATAAAGGAAAAAAAAAATTTCCCGAATCTAAGCCGCACCTGAAATTTGAGACTCGAAATTCAGGGGGAGAGAAAAGTTTTAGGCCGCACCTCCAAATCGAAACAAAGTTGGTCCATTGTAATATGAGACACAATTTAGGTCGAATGAAAGACGATACAGCTACAGTAGTTTGGTTCGAGTCGTAAGCTTAGCAGTTAAGCTTTACCAGGTAGCCATTGCTATGCGTCAGGCTCTCTGTCCGTATTTATACGGGTACCCTTCCTTTTTCACGTGCTTCGTCTGGTTTGAATCGATTGCTTATTTTGCTTTGATCTGATAAGTGCCGTTTTCTTTGTTATAGGTGTTTACGTCACTCTAAGCTGAAAATGCATTACTGTACTGTGTAATGCATTGTTTGTCGCATTTTGATAGTGCGTGTTTACGGCCTGTCGCCGCTCGTGGCATGACTTGCTTTTGTGCATGCTGCCGCCGCTTAAAAAAAAAAGAGGAATCGTCTCATTAGCGAAACAATGGCAAGAGACTGCTATTTGTTGTTACTTACACTGCTGCTTTCTTTGATAATGATCAACAAGAACCAAATGTGTATGATAGAACATCCGTATGATAGAACATGTTCTGAACGAGAGTTTTGTGAAAATTTTCCTCCGTTTGAAAATCTTTGCGGCCGCTTCTTTAGTACATCAAATTCTGCACAGAAATTAGTCATCTTACATTTAAAATCTAGTCAGTTGCCGTGCTTCATTTCTGACTGTATCACTATTAGGCATAAGAATAATACGAATATAAACATGACACGATACGTATATTCTTCCGCGTTTGCTGTTGTCTCACTCTAGTTTCGTAGTTTATTAGGCAGACAGGATTTAAATGAGATAGCAACAAACACGAAAGAATACATGGCAAAATGTTTATATTCGTATTATTCTTATGGTGAAGAGAATACTGTATGTGATTCACATTTCATCAGGTTCCTATTAGCAACCATCTCTTCTCACAGGTAGGAAAAAACTCGGAACGTAGAGTTGGCCATATTGACAAACATCCCTAACAGTCTTGCCAGTCGGATTTTCGTAGTACATTGAAATTCTGCTACATTCGAAGATGAACAATACGGAATTTGTATTTACTTCGTTGGATAATGTATGAAAATGCAGTGGTTGAAACTCGGGGCGGAGAAAAAAAAAGCTCATCTTCTACCTTTTTTTAAATTTATTTACTGATGCAGAGGTTTTGGCGCCAGTATTTATCTTTGTGCCCAAAAAGCATGCTTGTGTAGCGCTACATATATTCGACGGCAGAAGTTAGTTGTGGCGGCACCTATCAACATTTTTCAGAACTTCCGCTTGCTTTGCACTTGATTCTAAGCCGCAGGCGGTTTTTTGGATTACAAAAACCGGAAAAAAAGTGCGGCTTAGATTCGAGTAAATACGGTAATCAATATATATCAGTCGAAGGCATTTTTTCCACACCAATCTCTTACAACGGTCATTCCTTCACCACTCAGTTTTTGGTGCTTGGATCCCCCGGCACTACTAACCTTCTGGGTGCGGACATTTCTGGTCATCTGAGTTTATCAGTGCAGGATGTGGTACAGACAGTGTTGATTCCCTCATCAGATACCCTCCTCACCCCATTGCTCAGCAAATATGAAACGTTGTTCGCATCCTACACACCGGAGGTGAAGGGTTTCACTGAGCATGTTCAACTTCTTCCCTCATTTTTTTTTTAGGCCTGCCCAGTCCCCTTTGCTCTCTGAGACAGGCTCCAGGTGGAACTTTGCTGCTTACAAGATGAAGGCATCCTTTCTCCCATCGTCCACAGTTACTGGGTGATGCCTATCGTGATAGTCGAGAAGCCGAATGGTGCTTTATGCATCTGGGGTGATTTTAAGGTCATGGTCAATTCTCATTCCGTCATTGATGCATATCCTGTCCCATCGGTGGAATACACACTCACACGTCTTGTGGGCTCAGCTGTTTTCGCCAAAATTGATTTGCGTGATGCTTATTTGCAGCTGCCATTGGACGAAGAATTGCAGCAGATCCTCATCATTAATACCCTGTGTGGCCTTTTCCAGTACAGCCGCCTCCCATTTGGCATTGCCAGTGCCCCTGCCATTTTCCAACGTTATTTGGAACATCTAACAAGCCAGGTGCCCGGGGCGGCCAGTTATCTGGACGATGGTATCGTTGGTGGCTCGTCCGTGGTGAACCTTGCAGACAAGCTGGATCAGTTGTTTTGGTTTTTTTCTGAGGCTAACCTGCATTGCTGGAAAGAAAAGTGTGACTTTTTTGCGCAAGAGGTCAGCTATCTTGGGTTCACGATTGATGCCCGTGGCCTACACATGTCTAAGGAGTATTTCGAGGTGATTCAAAACCTGCGTCGCTCCACCAATGTGAAGCATCTGCAATCCATTCTTGGTCAAATCAACTATTAACGGCATTTTATACCCCACGACACCGAGATTTCAGCGCCCCTGACCGGGTTATTGTGCAAGGGTGTGTGTTGGGTTTGGGACACAGCATGGGAGAAGACTTTCACACTTCTCAAGTCAGCTCTCTCCAGCACTCCTTGTCTGGCCACTTGCAATCCTTCCTTGGCTGTTAATCGTCACCGCCGATGTCTCGAACTATGGCCTGAGTGTGGCCTCTTCCAAGTGGTCGACGGTGTTGAGAAGCCGGTGGCTTTCCCATCCAAAAAATTGACCGACACTCAAACCAAATACAATGAAATTGAAAAGGAAGCTTTGGCACTGGTTTTCACCCTGGTGAAATTCTAGTTTCATGTATGGTCATCATTTCACACTGCAGACCGACCACAAACCTTTGGTTTCTTTGTTTCACCTGGTGGGTGCTTCTGTGTCCACCCAGATGGCGCGACGCCTCCAGCGTTGGCACTCTTCCTGGCGATGTTCGACTTTGATATTGTCTACCGCACCTCTGAAAGGCACACAAGTGCTGATTTTCTGTCCCAGCTGCCTGCTGGGGTGGACCATGAGTTTAGCGCCTCCCCCTTGGCTTGTTTCCATGTAGACACAGCTCTGGACGTGCTGCTGTTGGATGCCACTGTGGTCCGGCGGGCCACTGCTCAGGATCAGACGCTGCAAGCTCTCCACCGCCAAATTGCTGCAGGTTGGCCGACCAGTTGTAGCGTCCATGATAAAGGGATTCAGCATTTTTGGGATCATCAACACACACTCTTTTTTTCTGCAGTGGCATCATCCTTTTGCGTTGTGATTCCCGGGTGGTCATACTGCCGTGTCCTCGACCTCCTCCATGCAGGCCTTTGGGGCATCGTTCTCACCAAACAGTTGGCTCACCAGCACCTTTATTGGCACGGTTTGGATAAAGACATTGCCTTCCTTGTGTCCACCTGCACCACGTGTCAAACACATCAGGCAGCACCGCTGTGCCAGTATTTTTTGTGGCTGGATGCAGCTGCTCTGTGGGAACGTCTCCATTTGGATTTTGCAGGGCTGTTTCATGGTTCCCAGTAGCTCATACTGATCAACTCCGGGTCGGGATAGCCTTATGACTCTTGCATGATGAACACCACTTCTGCAGAAACTATCAAAATTCTCCGGCACCTCTTTGCTGTTGAGGGCCTCCACAAAACAATTGTTACGGATAATGGTCCACAGTTCACTTTGACCGAGCTTAAGCGATTCTGTACTGCCAGTGGAATTTCCCTCATCCATACCACCCCATTGCACCCTGCATCAAACGGCTGGGCAGAACGTTTTGTGTGGACGTTCAAGACCCAGCTCGATAAGCTACTGAGCCATCACCTGCTGGACGATGCAGTACTTGGTTTTTTTGCTACATACCGCGCTGCCCCCCATGCCGGTAAAAGTCCAGCGGAAATACTTCATGATCAACCTTTCCGCTCTCCCTTATCTGTTCTGGTTCCCGAGGCTTCTCACCCTCCTGCCAGAACAACTCCTGCCAGTACTTACAGTGGCCCTAGCATTGTATTCACTCACCGTAACATTGTAGTAGCACATTGTATTTTGTATTGTGCAGTGTAGCTTTTGGTCAGTAATTTCTTCCATTGTCTTGTTTTCTTATCTGGTTTGCCATCACAAGAGTTGTGGGCTTTTTTCTGTTTGTTCTTGTGTGTGACACTTAGTGTATGACAACAAGGTGTTTTTCTTTAATTATAATAAGGTGTGTTCAAATTGCCTGTTAGTTCTTTCCTGCCAACTGCAGGACACTGCAGTTGACACTACACATTCTGGAAGATGACGTTCACCAGGCATTTTTCATACCCACACTCTGCCATTGGATCACCACATTGTGTACCATGATTCATCACTCCACACAACTTTTTTCCACTGTTCAGTCATCCATTATTTACACTCCTTACACCAAGCGAGGCATCATTTGGCATTTACCGGCGTGATTTGTGGCTTATGAGCAGCCGCTCAACCATGAAATCCAAGTTTTCTTACCTCCCGCCTAACTGTCATAGTACTTGCAGTGGATCCTGATGTAGTTTGGAATTCCTGTGTGATGGTCTGGATAGATGTCTGCCTATTATACATTATGACCCTCTTCTTCCATCAGCGGCCTCTGTCAGTCAACAGACGAGGTCAGCCTGTACGCTTTTGTGCTCTACATGTCCCTTCACATTTCCACTTCAGTATCACATCAGAAGCAGAGGACCTAGGGATGTTTAGGAGTGTGGAAATCTCATGTACAGACTTATGACACAAGTGACACCCAATCACCTGACCATGTTCAAAGTCCGTGCATTCCGCAGAGAGCCCGATTCTCTTCTCTCACAATTTCTAATGACTGCTCAGCTCACTAATATGGAGTACCTGGCAGTAGGTGGCAGCACAATGTACCTAATATGAAAAACATATGTTTTTAGGGGTGTCTGGATGCTTTTGATCGTTAGTGTATCATCATGCCCAGAAATGAGGGACATACTATCCATGATCCTCCCCATTCTGCCACCCACCCAACCTATACTACATTGTGATCGATCACTATACCACTCCCATTCCCAGCCCCTTACCACAAGGGTCATATCCCTGTGCAAGATCGTGATTTCCCTAAATCACTCCAGGCAAATGCCGGGATGGTTCCTCTGAAAGGGCACGGCCGACTTCCTTCCCCATCCTTCCCTAATCCGATGAGACCGATGACCAAGCTGCCTGGTCTTCCCCAAACCAACCAACCAACCTGTGCAAGATCCAGGCACAAGCCCTGCCTGGTTTACTCACCCAGCACATCCTGCTCTAGTCTTGTCAGATGTTTTCCCTATCTCATCTGAGACAGTGCAAAGCATTTTAAATAGGCATGGCCACCAACCATCTGCCTACCAGAATGAATGGCCGCTGCCAATCTGAGGCCAAGAGCAGAGTTGACCACTCAGTGGTGGAATATGCTGACGAGCACAACATGCTTGAGTTCAGTGGCTGCTTCACAGCCTGTGCCATCTGGATCCTTCCCCAGCCCCTGCTTTCCTAAACTACACAGATGGGAAATCATTTTTGTAACACATCCTATGCTCCTGTAATCCTCCTGTCCTCAATCTCTGCTAACCCACTGCATTCACACCCTCTACTCAACAGTCTCCCTTCCTAATCCACATCTCCAAGTCATCACCATTGTGCAGTGCACAAACTCGCAGGTTCTGGTCCCTCTGTCGCATTCTTGTCCTGTACACTTGCTGCCTCTCCCTCCGACATTCCTATCGCATACACCCTCTGCTTCCCTTCGAGCCATCAACTACCCCTCCCCAACATCTCCTCCTCCTCTTTCTCTCTCTATACACCCCACTTGAGGCCACACCTAACCCCAGTCTACTTGCTTAGCAGTCCTGGCATTGTGGGTTCGCCTGGCACAGCGTTCCTGTTTGTGGGTGTGGAGCGAAAAGGGGGGGGGGGGGGCAGCAGCAGACAGGGGTGTCCAAAAGCTAGAAAAGTTCTCTTTCTTTTTGTGTTTCTGTTTACAATTCAACATTACTATTCAGTGAATGATCTCCTTTTGTCCTAAATTATTTAAGTAAAATAAATAAATGAACCACAGACCTTGCCATCAGTGGGGTGGATTGTGTGCCTGAGCAATACAGATAACTGTACTGCAGGTACACTTACAACAGAGGGGTATCTGTTGAGAGACCAGACAAATGTGTGGTTCCTGGAAAGGAGCAGCAGCCTTTTCAGTAGTTGCAAGGGCAACACCTTATGATTGACTGATCTGGCCTTGTAACATCAACCAAAGCGGCCTTGCTGTGCTGGTACTGTGAACCACTGAAAGCAAGGAGAAATTACAGCTGTAATTTTTCCCAAGGACATGCAGCTGTACTGTGTGGTTAAATGATGATGGTGTTTTCTTGGGTAAAATATTCTGGAGGTAAAATAGTCCCCCATTCGGATCTTCGGGCAGGGACTACTCAGGAGGATGTCATCATCAGGAGAAACATTCTACGGATTGGAGGATGGAATGTTGGATCCCTTAACCAGACAGGTAGATTAGAAAATATAAAAAGCAAAATAGGTCGGTTTGAAATTAGATATAGTGAGAATTAGTAAAGTTCAATGGCAGGAGGAACAGGACTTCTGGTCAGGTGAATACAGCGTTATAAACACAAAATGAAATGGGAATAATGCAGGAGTAGGTTTAATAATGAGTATGAAAATAGTAATGCAGGAAAGCTACTATGAACCGAATAGTGAATGCTTTATCAGAGTCAAGGTAGACACAAAGCCTATGCCTATCACAGTAATACAAGTTTATGTGCCAACTTGCGCCGCAGACGATGGGCATACCAAAGAAATGTATGATGAGATAAAAGAAAATATTTAGATAGTTAAAGGAGACTAAAATTTAATTGTGATGGGGGACTGGAATTCGACAGTAGGGAAAGGAAGACAAGGAAAAATTGTAGATGAATATGGACTCGGTGAAAGGAATGAAAGAGGAGGCCACCTGGTAGAATTTTGCACACAGTGTACTTTAATCATCACTAACACTTGGTTTAAGAATCATAAAAGATGGTTGTATATGTGGAAGAGACCTGGAGACACCAGAAGGTTTCAGATTGATTATATAATGATTAGGCAGAGATTTATGAACTAGGATTTAAATTGTAGGATGCAGGGGCAGATGTAGTCTCTGACAATAGTTTATTGGTTGTGAACTGTAGATTAAAATTGAATAAATTGGAAAAAGGTTAGGAAGTGAAGGAGATGGCACCTGGATAAGTTGAAAGAAGCAGAGGTTATTGAGAGATTCAGAAGGAACATTGTACAATGGTTCACTAGAACAGGGGAAAGGAATACAGTAGAAGATGAATGGCTAGCTGCAAGAGATGAAACAGTGAAGACAGAAGAGAATCAAATATGTAAAAAGACAAGGCCCAGTAGGAATCTTTGTGCATAACCCAAGTGATATTGAATTTAATTGATGAAAGGAGAAAAATTTAAAAATACAGCAAATGAAGCAGGCGAAAGGGAATACAAATGTTTAAAAAATGAGATTGACAGGAAATGCAAAATTGCTAAGAAGTAATGGCTAGAGGACAAATGTAAGGACTTAGAACCATATTTCACCAAGGAAGAGATAGAGACCACCTGTAGGAAAATTAAAGAGGCCTTTGGGGAAAAGAGAAGCTGCTGTATGAACAACGAGAGTTCAGATGGGAAACCAGTCCTAAGCAGAGAAGGGAAAGCTGAAGGATGGAAGGAGTATATAGAGGGTCTATACAAGGGAGGTAAATTTGAAAGCAATAGTATAGACAGGGAAGTGGACGTAGATGAAGATGAGATGGGAGATATGATACTGTGAGAAGTCGTGAAAGATCTATGTCGAAACAAGGTCCCGGGAATAGATTATATTCTGTTAGAACTACTGATAGCTTTGGAAGATCCAGCCATGACAAAACTCTTCTATCTGGTATGCAAGGTGTATGAGGCAGGCGAAATACCCTCAGACTTCAAGAAGAATGTAGTAATTCCAATTCCAAAGAAAGCAGTTCGTGATTGATGTAAAAATTACTGAACAGTGAGTTTAATAACAAGTCTTGGTTGCAATATATGAAAACGAATTCTTTACAGAAGAATAGAAAAATTGGTAGAAGATGACCTTGGGAAATGTCAGTTTGGATTCCAGAGAAATGTAGAAACCCGTGAGGCAATACTGACTCTACAACTTCTCATAGAAGATAGGTTAAGGAAAGGCAAACGTACATTTATAGCATTTGTAGACTTAGAGAAAGCTTTTGACAATGCTGACTGGAAGACTCTTTCAAATTCTAAATGTGGCAGGGGTAAAACACAGGGACTGAAAGACTATTTACAATTTGTACAGAAACCAGATGGCAGTTATGAGTTGAGGGGTATGCAAGGGAAGCAGTGTAGTTGAGAGGGGAGTGAGACAGGGCTGTAGCCTAACCTGATGTTATTCAATCTGTATATTGAGCAAGCAGTAAAGGAAAGGAAAGAAAAATTTGGAGTAGGATTTAAAGTCCAGGGAGAAGAAATAAAAACTTTGAGGCTTGCCAACAACGTTGTAATTATGTCAGAGACATCAGAGGAATTAGAAGAGCAGTTGAATGGAATGGACAGTGTCTTGAAATGAGGATGTAACATGAACATCAACAAAAGCAAAACGATGACAATGGATTGTAGTCAAATTAAAGCAGATGATGCTAAGTGAATTAGATTAGGAAACGAGACACTTAAAGTAGTAGATGAGTTTTGCTATTTGGTTAGCAAAATAACTGATGTTATCTAAAGTAGAGAGGATATAAAATGTAAACTGGCAATGGCAAGAAAAGCATTTTGAAGAAGAGGAATTTGTTAACATTGAATATAGATGTAAGTATTAGGAAGTCTTTTGTGAAGGGAGTGTAGCCATGTACGGAAGAGAAATATGGACGATAAACAGTTTAGATAAAAAGAGAATGGAAGCTTTTGAAGTGCTATAGAAGAGTGGTGAAGATTAAATGGGTCAATCCCCTAACTAATGAAGAGATACTGAATATAATTGGGGAGACAAGGAATTTGAGGAGCAACTTGACTGAAAGAAGGGATCGGTTGATAGGACACATTCTGAGACATCAAGAGATCACCAATTTAGTATTGGAGGAGGTGTGGGTGGTAAAAATTGTAGAGGGAGACCAAGAGATGACCACAGTAAGCAAATTCATAAAGATGTAAGTTGCAGTAGTTATTTACAGATGAAGAGGCTTGCACAAGGTAGAGCAGCATGGAGAGCTGCATCAAACCAGTCTTTAGACTGAAGACCACTACAGATAGTAGATATATATGTAACATTATTTCACTGTCCTGCTTTACTTGCCCTATTTCACTGTCCTGCTTTACTTGCCCTTTTCACCTCTACATTCACCTCTGCCTCTACCGCTTGTGCCATTCAACTTCATGCACGGTAACCATTGGCATGAATGCATGTTCATGTGATGGAGCTCAGTCAGGAGGTACCAGGTTTGTATACTGGTGGTGAAGAAAAATTTGCTATATAGAATGGATAACATAACTGGAAATTTTTTAAGGATTACTGTGTGAAAGTAAATATTCTTGTTTGTATTGGCACAGCGTGGTTGCTGTCCAGTTGGGATGAGGGGGAGGTATAGGCATGTAGATGTATTAAAGCATAAGTATAGAAGTTAAATTTCCAGCAAGGGACATATTGTAGCTATTTTACTGTTTATTCTAGCCTGGATTTCCAGTAAGTCACACCCAAAGAGACCCAAGAGTCTACAAACTGCTCACAGCTGAATTCTAGTAGCAGAATATCTTCAAGGAAAAAGAAAGACAATTCTCAGAATGTGGCACCCCTGCAGAAAAAAGTTGGTGACAGTTGGTATTTACAGGTGGAGTAGGAATATATCCATTCTGTCAGATTACTAAATTGAAAGAAAACAGCTGTTAAGTTCTGCAGCTTCAGATTGGGGCCATGTGACCAACAAAGGATTTTTCCACTTGGCTTGGGGCGGTAACCTGATGTTGAAAAGTTACTGAAGTGATGTATGGATGGTCATGTACATTTCCCGTCAGTGGCAGAACCCTCTTGGAACACAAACCTCTCCATCTTCTGTTGTCTTTCCACCACCTCTCTGTCACTACTGTGGTTCAGACTATTCTTCTGAATGCTTTCTTCAACTCCTTTTAGCCACTTGTCTCTTGGCCTTCCCCTTAGTCTCTTGTCTTCCATCTTCATCTTGTGTATCTTTTTCCTTCAATCCTGCAGGATTGCTAGTCCTGCTAGAAAAGAGGCACTGGGGGAAGTAAAGTTATGAGGTGTGTCTGGATAGCTCAATTGGTAGAGAACTTTTCCTTGAAAGGTGGTGGTTAGTGTTTAACGTCCCGTCGACAACGAGGTCATTAGAGACGGAGCGCAAGCTCGGGTTAGGGAAGGATTGGGAAGGAAATCGGCCGTGCCCTTTCAAAGGAACCATCCCGGCATTTGCCTGAAACGATTTAGGGAAATCACGGAAAACCTAAATCAGGATGGCCGGAGACGGGATTGAACCGTCGTCCTCCCGAATGCGAGTCCAGTGTTTCCTTGAAAGGCAAAGGTCCTGTGTATGTATCCTGATTCACAGACAGTTTTAATCTGTTAGCAAGTTTCAAATCAACACACATTCCATTGCAAAGTAAAAATTCATTCTGGAAATCAGAAGTTCTATGGTTTTATAATTTAACTTTAGAATATTTTGATGTGATAAGTTTGTGTTGATCTCTTTTTTATCTTAAAGTTTTTTAGATTCAAATTTTTCTGCTTCTTTTGATACTGACAGCCTGAAATTTGAGTTAACTCTTAAAAAAGTTCTACCTTCATACCATTTGCTAAAGGGATATTGTCATTAATGGCAATGTTGCCTCTTAAAAATTCTGCTATTAACCCAGTCAGTTTTTTTCCTCATTGTTATTGATGTGTAGGCCATGCCTCATAAAATCCAAACTGCCAATAACTTCAACAGAATCCAAACCTATCTTTGATGCTGTAATTGACAGAAGCAGATTATCTAACTTGTGATTCACCTACAGCTTGGAAATGTCCCGTTTGTGAAATTGCTCTGCTGGACTGACACTAGACAAGCTGTCCCTGTCATTTGTTCATGAGACCCAGAAAATATTAGATACAGGCTCCCAGGTAGATGCTATTTTTCTTGACTTCCGGAAGGCGTTCGATACAGTTCCGCACTGTCGCCTGATAAACAAAGTAAGAGCCTACGGAATATCAGACCAGCTGTGTGGCTGGATTGAAGATTTTTTAGCAAACAGAACACAGCATGTTGTTATCAATGGAGAGACGTCTACAGACGTTAAGGTTACCTCTGGCGTGCCACAGGGAAGTGTTATGGGACCATTGCTTTTCACAATATATATAAATGACCTAGTAGATAGTGTCGGAAGTTCCATGCGGCTTTTTGCGGATGATGCTGTAGTATACAGAGAAGTTGCAGCATTAGAAAATTGTAGCGAAATGCAGAAAGATCTGCAGCGGATAGGCACTTGGTGCAGGGAGTGGCAACTGTCCCTTAACATAGACAAATGTAATGTATTGCGAATACATAGAAATAAGGATCCTTTATTGTATGATTATATGATAGCGGAACAAACACTGGTAGCAGTTACTTCTGTAAAATATCTGGGAGTATGCGTGCGGAACGATTTGAAGTGGAATGATCATATAAAATTAATTGTTGGTAAGGCGGGTACCAGGTTGAGATTCATTGGGAGAGTGCTTAGAAAATGTAGTCCAGCAACAAAGGAGGTGGCTTACAAAACACTCGTTCGACCTATACTTGAGTATTGCTCATCAGTGTGGGATCCGTACCAGATCGGGTTGACGGAGGAGATAGAGAAGATCCAAAGAAGAGCGGCGCGTTTCGTCACAGGGTTATTTGGTAACCGTGATAGTGGTACGGAGATGTTTAATAAACTCAAGTGGCAGACTCTGCAAGAGAGGCGCTCTGCATCGCGGTGTAGCTTGCTCGCCAGGTTCGAGATGGTACGTTTCTGGATGAGGTATCGAGTATATTGCTTCCCCCTACTTATACCTCCCGAGGAGATCACGAATGTAAAATTAGAGAGATTGGAGCGTGCACGGAGGCTTTCAGACAGTCGTTCTTCCCGCGAACCATACGCGACTGGAACAGGAAAGGGAGGTAATGACAGTGGCACGTAAAGTGCCCTCCGCCACACACCGTTGGGTGGCTTGCGGAGTATGAATGTAGATGTAGATGTAGATGTAAGTTAGTGTCTCATCCTCTGGATGCAGCTGCTGTGGTTTCATGACTGCAGCTATTGTTGGCCATATCACCTTTTCATATCTTTGTAAAATTCTTTTTTTTCTTTTCCACATTGGTACAATATTTTATTAATTATTTGTTTTTGAATCAGAAAAATCAGAAATTGTTTTCTAGTACTGTAATTGTGCATCTATTGATATACAGATGTATGCTGATTCTGCTCCTCACCCCCATGGTACAGTTGTTGGAGAAGAAATTTTCCAGAGTGGTTTGGTTCCTTCTGATACAGATTTTAGAGTGTTTAGGGATTTTGGTAATATATCAGGTAAGGGAATATTGATTTTTTAAATGCATTACAAAAGTAAAACAGTGACAAGATTTCAATTGTCATTACAGTTGCATGAGAGAACATACTGAAAGCCTATTGGTAGAGCTGCCTTTAAGTGCCATAGAGTTTGTTTCTTTTTTCTTCTTTTTGTTGATGTGAACTACACACTTTTTGTCATAAACTCTTTCTTTTTTCAGGATTGGATTTTGCACATAAATCAAATGGATATGTGTATCATACAGTCTTTGACAGTATATTCTACATTCCTGAAGGAACATTTCAACACACTGGGGACAACATGCTTGCCCTCGTCAAGAAAATCGCATCTTCTAGTGAGCTGACCAATCCGGGTCAGGCCTCAGATGGTCGTGTTGTCTACACTGATGTCGGTGGACTTTTCATGGTGTATTATTCAGAGTTCACTGGAACCATAATAAATATGATTGCATTTATTTTGTCACTGTACACAACAGTGTACAATATAATGTTTGTTGGGAAAGGTACTACATTCAAAATTAAATAAAAGTTATATTTATTTTGGTTATTTGTTATGCATGTACTGATTTTACTGAAACTTGTCTGAAATGAAATGTTTTTGTGGGGGAACAAATATAAGTTGAGAGCTCAGCCATAGTTAGACCAAAACTATGAGGTGGAAGGGGAAAATCAGTTATAATTAGAAAGATTCGTCTTTTCCCTTCCTTTTTATTATGTATGCTCTCTGAAGCCTTCCCCTTCGTCTTGGTCTCCTCTCATCCCCGAAACAGGTGGGTCCCCCCTGTCAAAGTGGGATCTGAGTAACCTTTCTTTCCACTATCAATCCCTGTTTCTTCCCTGAGGAAGGAACGTAGAAGTCATGGAAACTAGAAATAGTTAATTCTATGTTTAAGTGTTTTTGTAAGCAGTATTTGAAATTTTGCCTTCTGAAGGTTAATACTCTTCAGCCACTCTCTCCATTGTAATTTAACAGATTCTTTTTATTATTTCTCTTATTTAAAGTAAGTTATTTTATACATATCTCCAGTTTCCATGTTGTTGTTGTTGTTGTGGTCTTCAGTCCTGAGACTGGTTTGATGCAGCTCTCCCAGTTTCCATATTCCACACATATTATTTATTTATTACCAAGATTACAAACATATGTTCATGAAATGACACAAAGAAACAGGATGATCCAACTTGCTTCTTCTCTATAAGCAATATTTATTTCTTCTCCGTCTCTGGAGACACTGCATTATTCAGCATTTATGGTGCGTCACCAGTCTTTTTGGTGGGAAAACCTTTAAATCTCCCATCCAAATCCCACAGTCAACCATAATGATAATCATTCTAGTCAGAGATGAATAGCCTCTCAGCCAGGATTACATGAATTTGGCACATGTTGTCCTAGTGCAGGTGCCCTTATGGTTATCACTTCTCAGCCACCATCATACATATAATTTTTTGAAACTTTTTTAACTCAGAAGGGATCAAGATTCTTGGCTTTCAGCTTTAATTTTGGTCCAGATTGTGGCTGCTTTTGCACTCCAAGATTACCAAATTTATACGTAAAAGGCGTCTTCAGACATTGATCGAAGCTAGCCCAATTTTTGTCTTGAAACTTACTGATTTCTAATTTAATATGTTCCCTCATTTGCATGTGTTCTTCGTCATATGAATAAATAATCTGTTCTTCAGATTGTTTTGTGATGTGAAGGTCATACTGTGTATGTATCTCTACTTCCGTTGAAAGCTTGAATGGCATGTTACAGTGCTTCTGTTTTATGATGAATTCGTAGAATGATGAACTCGTGGTACTGTTTTGTACCATTTGTTGTTGCATTGTTTGCTAAGCTTAGCAATGTTCATAGGCAAAGAAAAATAGGTCATCTGAATTTGCACATTCTCTGTAGTTCAGTTACTTATGCCATGCAGTGCTCCTTGAATTCATGAGAAGTAAAGCAAGTCCCTCTATCAGTAATTACGTGGTTGGACTCTGAAAATTATTTTTTTTTCTGATTTCACCTTACTAATTTACCATCACTAAATGTTGTTGTCTTTACATGATACAGCCAACTAAACTTGGCAAATGTGTCAGTAATATTTAGGATGTGTCTACATCCTTTATGAGTCAACTGAATTGTTCCAGAGTGATCTGTGTATATCACTTTTTAAACTCTGAATAAATGGTGAAGGAAATCTACCTTCTTTTCTGACTTCTTATTTGTGGTTAAGCATTTTAAACATTTGGAGATCACTCGTCGCATCTTGTCAGTCAAATTTGCCATTTAAGAATTTCGTTTTCATTTTCTCTTCAGTTTGCTTGAAAGAGTAATGTCCTTTTTCAGCATATACTGGATGATGATATCTCCTTGCATAGTGCATGGAATCACTAAAGTTTCTCTTCTGTTGTTGAACTTGAAAAGAAGCCCATCTCTTACTAAAAAGTTGTTGTAAGGTCGTTCTTTGAGCATGTTTTTATCACTGCCACAACACTGTCCTTCATTTCAATTATCTGATTCTGCCTATTAAACCATCTTAAAACCAAACTTTACATTCACACAACAACTTAAAGCATCTACATGTTTCATTCTAAAATCAGTTCAGTGGTGTAAGAACCTCTTTTAGTTTTATACTTTTGGTTGTAGATGTTTAAAATTGAATCTAATGAAAGAATGTATTTGAGCATCTTCAAAGCTTGTTCCTGTTGTTCTTCAAACTTGCATTCCTGGTTGTTTCTGAGTAGACCACTCAGGGGTTTGGCAATCACTGAGTAATTTCACATTAACTTGACATAAACTACTTAAAGTATCCTGTTAGTCCTAGCAATAGATTTCAGTTCTGCAAAGTTTTGAATGGTGTCTGTCTTCTCTGAAGGAGGTCAAATTAGTCAACGCTGTATGACATACCCAAAAATCTCAACAGCTCTCTTCAAGAACTACTATTTTAAAAAAGTAATTTCCACACAGTTTTCAACACTAAATATGTATAAATACCACCATCCATGTGAACAAATATGATGTTCTCTCAAGCCACTTCCGTTGATGCTGGTCTCGTCCTCACCAAAGGCCAGCTACACACTTGCGTCCACATTAAACCAACCAACAAACAACAATACTTACATTTTGACAGTTCCCTCCCATACAGCTTTGGCATGTGAGGCAAATGTATTTGTTTGGGTGCAGACTCTTTACAGCAATACACCACCATTTTCACCTCGGCTTTCACTGCACGTAATTACCCCACCAGCCTAGTTAAAAAGCAGATTTCCCAGGCCATCATATCAAATCCTGGCACTGCTGATCCCTCCACACAACAGCTTCGGAGAACACCATTGGTGAGTCAGTATTATATTGATCTGGAATGTGTTAATCAGCTACTTCAGCATGGCCATGACTTCCTAAAATTATGCCCTGAAATGAGATCCATACTGTCTGAAATTTTGCCCACTGTGCCTAGAGTAGTTTTCCATCACCCTCCCAATCTCTGCAATATTTTTGTCAGACCCTATGTTCTTTCTGCACCCATCTCCCTACCCTATGGCTCCTACCCCTGTGACCATCCCCACTTCAAGACTTACCCTATGCACCCTCCTACCACCACCTACAACAGCCCTGTAACTGGCAAAACATGTACTAGTAAAGGGAGAGCCACGCGCGAAATGACTTGTCATATACCAGCTATTATGTACACAGTTCACCTTCTACACCAGCATGACTGCCACCAAATTATCAATTACGATAAATGGGCATAGGCAGAGGGTATATACTGGCAATACACAATATCCTGTTGCAGAGCACGCTCTACAACATGAGATTCGTGACCTCAGAACCTGTTTCACCACACGCGCCACCTGGATTCTTCCCCCAGACACCAGTTTCTTAGAACTCCACAAGTGGGAACTAGCACTACAACATGTCCTTGGTTCTCACCACCCACTTGTGCTTAATTTACATTTATTTCTTCCATCTCAGCTTTTCTTCACTGTAACTACTCTTTACTTCACTCCGTTTTAGTTTCTACATCTTTAATTGTCTTTCCCGTCTATTTTTCTCTGCCCCCACCCACCTCTGTTTCGTACAATGCTCTTAGCTTCTCACTCTTATTAACTCATGCATGACATTTTAATAGTAATCTCTGTCTTACCCTGTCTTCCACCTTTAAGCTCTCAGGTTTTCAAATCTCATCTGATGCAGTCCCAAACAATCTGTCTTTCCTTCTCATCCCATATAGTACGTCTCCCCTGACCTGCAGTTCTGGGTGACTTTCCCAAAATCTACCCCTTTTGCTAAACCTCTCCAGTCCTTTTCCTTCACTGTTCTTCCTTCCCCTTCAACCCTTCTGCCTAAAGAAGGAGCCATTGGTTTCAAAAGCTCGCCAATCACAACAGTGGTTTATGTGTGTGTTCTGCTGCAGCTTCGTGAGTAGATTTTTTATCTATTTGATTAAATAATTTTATCAGTAATTGATTGTTTTCATTGTTACAATTCTTTTCCTTGATGTATTCATATGAGATTTGGCCAGACTTGTTGCAATTGAAGAGTCTATTGCCCTTATTCGTGTGTTTGCAGTTATTTGATCTGTGGCTTTGGTACCACAGTTGAAACACTTCCTGTTTGGATCCCAAACTGTGCTTTTGGTGCTTTTGTTACATGTGCCTTTAGCATTTTTTTTTTTTTTTACTGAAGTTTTTGAAATTTTCATCCCTGTAATTTTAATTATTATTTTTTGTTTCAGCAATGCCTTGACAGCACTTTCGTAATGTCTCAGTTCTTTCTTGAACTCTTTCACGTTTCACATGCCATAAAGCAGAAGTCTTATACTTCAGTGGTCTTATATCTCATCTATCACACATGGAATAGTGAATTTTTATTAATGTTACCTCAGTTTGGCAATCTCTTTCACTGCAATAATATACACTTAAGGTGTTGTACCCCATTTTTTTTTTTTTTTTTTTTTTTTTTTCATAAACTCATGTTTTGTAGGTCTTTGCAGTCTGGTCTCCTTGTTGGATTTTTATTACATAACTCTCAGGCATTTCCAATTTTTTTTCTCATCTGAAACTGTTTCAAAAATTAACTTATTTATGAATTTGATGGCTTTTAGCAGTGCACATGTTATATTTTTATTTATTCTTTCTGTTTCACATAACTCTGTGATTTCTAGAGATTTTACTAACTTGGCTAAGTTGAGTATAAGATAATTTTTGATAGTATTCAAAATAGCACAGTTGAATTAGTTATGGCGTATGAAAATTAATGTGTAGATAAACCTGTCATTAGGAGTTCAAGAGTGATGTTCCACATTCAAACATATTTTGTGTAGTACTTTCTTTTTTCTTTGGTGGTCATTTTATCTTTTGTAACAAGTGACATTAAGGGCAGTAATTTAAATTCCTAATTCAAATGTTGTATCCGTGAAACTAATCAATTTAGGAAAATATAATATAACTGGATAGATAAAAAAAAATGTACTCACCAAGTGGCATCAAGAGAATACACATATAAAAGTTAAGGAAATGTGCAAGCTATTGGAGCCAGTGGCTACTTCTTCTGGCAAAAGGGTTGGAGAGGTAGGAAGAGGGATGAAGGAAAAGGGCTGGCAAGGTTTAGGAAATGGGGAGGTTTACAGAAAAGTTGCCCTGAACCCCGGGTCAGGGAAGACTTGCTGGACAGAATGAAAAGGAAAGACCCTTCTCCTTCAAACCTTCTACCAGTAGGAGCCACTGGCTGCAAAAGTTTGCACATTTCTTTAACTTTTATACGTGTATTCTCTTGCCCCTGCTTGGTCAGTAGACTTTTTATCCATCCAATTACAGCGTAAGCCGGACATTAGTGTTAATATATGTGTGTATATATGTGAATATAATAGAAGGAAACATTCCACGTGGGAAAAATATATCTAAAAACAAAGATGATGTAACTTACTGAACGAAAGCATTGGTATGTTGATAGACACACAAATAAACACAAACACACACACAAAATTCAAGCTTTCATAAGCAACGGTTGCTTCATCAGAAAAGAGGGAAGGAGAGGGAAAGACGAAAGGATGTGGGTTTTAAGGGAGAGGGTAAGGGGTCATTCCAATCCCACAAGCGGAAAGACTTACCTTAGGGGGAAAAAAGGACAGGTATACACTCGCATACACACATATCCATCCACACATATACAGACACAAGCAGTGCTTGAATTTTGTGTGTGTGTTTGTGTTTATTTGTGTGTCTATCAACATACCAATGCTTATTGCAAGTGTGAGGTAAACAACTGAAAATGTGAAATGCTGGTATATTAATTATCAATGTAACCACCAGAATGGTGAATGCAAGCATGCAGATGTGCATGATCTGTGTCGTACAGGTGCCGGATGTCAGTTTGTGGGATGGAGTTGCGTGCCTGTAGCACTCGGTCAGTCGATACAGGGACAGTTAACGCTGTTTGTGGTTGATGCTGGAGCTGTCATCCGATGATGTCCATTATGTGCTGACCGTAGACAGATTTACTGATAGAGCAGGCAAAGGGCCATGTTGACACTTTGTAGCTGTGGTATACGGGCAAGCAGTATCCTGCATGAAAACACTCCCTGCCATGATGGGTTCACGAATGGCAGCACAACAGGTCAAATTACCAGATTGATGTGCAAATTTACAGTTGGGATGTGTGGGACAACCATGAGAGTGGTCCTGCTGTCATACAAAATTGTACCTCAGACCATAACTCCAGGTATAGGTCCAGTGTGTCTAGCAAGCAGACAGGTTGGTTGCAGGCCCTCAGCTGGTCCCATTTTAACCAATACACGGCCATCACTGGCACCGAGGCAAATCAGCTTCCATCAGAAAACTCAACAGACCTCAACGCTGCCCTTCAATGAGCTCTCGCTTGACGTCACTGAAATTACAAATAGCAGTGTTTTGGGGTCTGTGAAATGCACACTACAGGGTGTCTGGTTGAGAGCTGTCCTTGAAGTAATCAGTTTGTAACAGTTCATTGTATCACTGTGAAGCTAACTGCTGCTGAGATTGCTGCTACAGGTCCAGAGTCATGCAGTGAACACTGTGGTCTTCCCTCTTGTTAGTGCCATGTGACCATCTGGAGCACAGTCTTCTTGCTGCAGTCCATTCTCGTGGCCACCACTGCCAGCAATCATGTACAGTGGCTACATTCCTGTCAAGTCTTCCTGCAATATCGCAGAAGGAACATCGAGCTTCTTGTAACCGTATTACGTGACCACATTCAAACTCGGTAAGGCATTGATAATGACATCTCGGTTGCCTTACAGGCGTTCTCGACTAACAACAACTCACCGTGTCCAATATAATGCTCATCACTGTTACAGTGTGTGTTTAAAGCAAACCTGATTTCCGTCCTCACAGTGGCACTACTAGCACCACTCTTATGTGAATGACATGAAATTTGAATAGACATTATCTTTCAGAAGTAAAAATGTGCCTACCAACTTTTGTTTGTGTTGTACAACTCCTTCTTGATGTTGCAATTTTTTTCCATCAGTGTGTTTTGTTCATACAGTCTTTTATGTCATAAATTGTTGTAATAGACCTGAACTACTTAAAATTGTCTTCAGAAATCTAGATGTTGGTTATGGGTGATAGAGAACAAAATAATTTTGGGAAATTGTCCTGTTATGAAGACATATAGCTTTGTTCAAAATAAATTGTGCTATTGAAATACCTGAGGTCAAGTAGTATAGAAATGAGAGGGCTAGTGACGAGTACAGATAAATAATGAAAGAAGGGAATAAAAAAGAAATAACAAGGAAGAAAGAAAGAACTGACTAGAGGAAGAGAATAAACAGTAACTCTGGGTATGGGGGGAATGCCTGGATGATTATAGTGCTGAAGCAAAAATGGAAGTCTTCACTGTTCTAGCGCAGTGTGTGTTCTTCTACCGACAATTAGTACTACGTATGTATTTCATCATTATTGTCCAGCCAACAGGAAGAAGATCCTCCCATGATTTGAAAAAAAGTTATGAGGTATATCAATTGAGAGTAACAGGTGTTGCTTATATACTACACTAACTACAGTCAGTATTGGATACTGTTTTTATGTGGTATTAATAAGTTGCACTTACTTTTCTTTGTTTATTTATTTTTTAATGCCACAACATAAATGCTTCACTCTTTACACAGGAAAGCTGCTGCTTCAAGAAAATCTACATTTCTAGTTATTTTATTCAGCTGCAGTTTACCAATTGGTGCACCTTCTCATTCTGTAAATATGTGAATACTTAGATGAAGTGCTGTGCATATACCTGTTTTGTTTTCCTGTATATTTCAGTAATATCAAGCATGCATGTCTCCATACTTGCTGAGCAGCCCTCAGTTTTTGAATGTTTTTGTATTAAAATCCTTGTCTCTCTTCGACAAGTCAAAAGTGGTAATATAAAGTGATTTTAAACTTTTGTTCTCAGTCACATTGGAAGCTTAGTTCAGATAATCCTACTTAGTTTCTCTGAAGTACTCCAAGCCAGTTTTACCCTTGTGTTTCTTTCTTTTCTTGTCTTTCCAGTAGTTCTCCTTAACTGACCCAAATGCAAAAGATTATCAATTGATTGTACGACTTTATTGTTAATGTGTACCAATTTCGTTGGAAGTTATTGTAGTCTTATTACAATTGAGTTTCAAGCCTGCTTGCAAACTTTTTCTCGTAGGTTCTTCCATTTGTTGCTGAAATTCACCCGTAATAGTGGCAAGCAGTAGGTCTACACTGTCATAAGCAAAACAAATGTCATTGAGACATGTTCGGATAATATGTATTCTTTTTTGTTTTCTCAGTTTAAGCACATGAAGAGTACTTCTAGGACTGTTGAGAATAGTTGTGGCGATATGTAATTTCTTGGCTGATCATTTTTCAGTTCTGAATTTCACACTATTGTGTTGAAGTCTGATGGAAGCTGTACATGTTTTTCTGTATACTAACAAGAATAGAATCAGTACCTTACTCCACAAGGACTGATAGTACAGCTTTTTTTGGAACTGGGTCAGAAGCTCTTCCAGAATCTATGCATTGATGATTTATTGTGCCCTGTCACATGCTATATGACCTTCACATATGTTTGTAGAATATCCTTTACAGTGTAACAACAGTACTACTTTGGCCATCTACATAAAAACTCCAGTGAAGAAATAATGAGAAAGTGCTAGATTTCTCCCATTATTCTGGTCTTCATTTATATTAATATGTGCTGTCCTTTCATCATCTGTGCTGTTCTCCTTTTTATTATTTTGCTTTCTAATTTATTTCCCATTTCCCCCCATGTTCCTCCACTGGTTGTTTCATCCTTTTTCCCTTCTCTTCCTTCCTTCTTTCTTTGTTTTCTTCATTATATTATTTGGAGTTATTCTACTTCATTTCATGCTTTCATGTTTCACTGTTACCTTTTGATTTGTGCCTGTCATTGATTAATATTTTCTTCTCATTATTTTTTCTAATTACCAATTATCGTTTTCATGGTTCATGGATCCTATACTCTAAGTCACTAATTCCTTGTAGATTGTTTAGCTCATCCACATTTTTGTTCTTGTTTTTTATGCTTCCCTTCTTCAGAAGGACAAGAAGTGTGTAAAGATTAAGGAAGTAAGGAACATTAGGATGTAATGACCATGGCCATAAGAGGAGCAGCATAAGCTCGTTGTACAGAATTATGAGGAAGAAAATCAGCTACATCCTTTTGAAAGGAATCATCTTGATATTTGCCTTAAGTGATTAAGGGAAACTCTAGACAACCTGTCTCTGGATAGCTGGACAGGAATTTGCTCGGTCGTCTTCCAGCTGCAAATCCAGTATGTTAGCCACTGTGCCACCTCATTCAAGTTTGGAAAGATCGAAACTACATACTCATTTTTGGTGGCATTGCTTGCTGTACTGTACTTCTGCTCTCTGTTGGAAAGAGTTAGGTTTTTGTCTTTAATTTCTGTTTTCCCCCCTGCGGGTTCGGGGGTTAGAATAGGCCCGCGGTATTCCTGCCTGTCATAAGAGGCGACTAAAAGGAGTTTCAACCGTTTCGGCCTTCCATGTGATGGTCCCCCTTGGGGTTTGACCTCCATTTTTCAAAATTCTACAGAAGTACGAGCCTTTTGGGGAAGGACGCCTTAACGTGGTGTACCACTGGTCGTCAGTGCACTAAGACCTTGGCACTCAGCATTGTACCGGCGTTGTAACCATACCCATTATTCCTCAAATTGGGCCTAAACGCCTGATGGGTTGTACACGTTACGCCCATAGTGCGTCCCCAACTGCACCTACGATCATGATGGACTTTCCATGGCACCAGAAATCCAGCACGGTAACCAGCCCGTTGTGGTGGGGTCGTCATGTACCCTCTAGGTTGTAGCCCCCTGACCACACAGGGATCGTACTGCCGATACCTGAGCTGCACCCTCCCCACGTCGGCCAAGGAGTAGATGCCTGTCTCCTTGGGGCATTAGGACTCCCGGCAACGGTCATCCTGCCAGGTGGCCCTTGCTGAGGCTGGGTGGCGTCCGTGGGGAGAGCCCCTGGTCGGAGTGGGTGGTATCGGGGCGGACGTTTCGCAGATGAAACGTCAACACGTATCAGGTCCTCTGCGGCCGAGTCTTTCAAAAGGAAAGGTACTGTTTCTAGTTCTGGTTCTCCTGCCCTTTCCCCCTTGGCCACTCCCTGGGAGGAGGGACAGGCCCGCCGGCTTGGGGCGAAGTACTTCCCCCGCTATTTGGTCTGTTCTCGAACTGATGGGGGGACGTTCGCCACCTCCAAGCCCATGTTCTTTGTTCAGCGCATTGAGGACATCTTCGGGGAAATCGAGGCTCTCAGTAAGATGCGTTCGGGGTCCGTTCTTATAAAGACCACCTCCGCCACACAGTCGGCGGCGCTCCAGGCGTGCGACCGCCTAGGGGACATCCCAGTGTCCATTGTCCCGCATCTGGCACTAAATAGGACACAGGGGGTTATTTTTTATCGGGACCTCCTGCTGCAATCTGATGAGGAGCTCAGGGCCAACCTGGAGCGCCGAGGCGTGCATTTCGTCCGGCGAGTCCAGCGCGGCCCCAAAGACCGTCGCATCGACACCGGGGCCTTTATCCTCACCTTCGAGGGGGACGTTCTCCCGGAGAAGGTAAAGGTGATGTGCTACCGGTGCGACGTGCGACCTTATGTCCCGCCTCCTATGCGCTGTTTTCGGTGTTTGCGCTTTGGGCACATGTCGTCACGGTGTGAGGCTGAGCCCCTTTGTGGCGATTGTGGGCGTCCTCTTCATGAGGAACATACATGCACCCCACCACCTCGGTGCGTTAATTGTCCTGGCATCCACTCGCCTAGATCCTCAGACTGCCCCGCATATCAGAAGGAGAAGAAGATACAAGAACTCAAAACTTTGGATCGTCTCTCTTATTCTGAGGCCAGGAAGAAGTATGACCGCCTCCATCCCGTGCCGTTGACCACTTCGTTTGCCTCAGTTGTGTCCACTCCTTCCGCCTCCTCCCCCCATCCGGGGTCTCTGCCTCCGCCTCCCAAATCCCTCCCTTCCAAATCCTCCTCCCCCGTGGCCCCCGCCCCCTCTGCCCCAGGGGCCACCCTTCCTCCTCCTCCTCCTCCCCCCCCGCCACCTGAGAAGCGATCCTCTTCTCAGGCGTCCATCGGGGAAACGTTCCGGACCCCAGCTTCCGAGGTCCGGCGTTCCAAAACGGACCCCGCGCGTGAGGACCTTCTTTGGGTCCAGCCCACCATCCCTGCGCCTTCTCGGACTTCCAAGAAGGCCTCCAAGAAGAAGTCTCTATCCCCCTCTCCACCCCGGCGCGTTTCGTCTGACGCTCCATCCGTGAGTCGCTGCTCCCGGCCGTCCTCAGTTTTGCCGGGACGCTCTGCTGCCAGGTGCTCAGCTGGCCTCTCATCGGCAAATGATGCTGCCCCTCCTACACAACCAGGGACAGCGGCCGCAGCTGGCGACGACTCGATGGACCAGGATCCGCCTCCCGCTGGTTGTAGCGTTGTTCCCTCTAAACCTGCCCCTCCGCGGCCGTCGAGGTGACCAGCTCTTCCCCCGTCTCGTTCCCCCTCTTTTTTGACTAGCGATGGCCTTGTTACATTGGAACATAAGAGGTATTCGATCTAATCGGGAGGAATTACAACTGCTCCTCCGCCTGCACTGTCTGCTCATCCTTGGTCTCCAGGAAACCAAGTTGCGCCCGACTGACCTTATTGCCTTTACCCACTATACCTCGGAGCGGTATGACCTCACCCCTGTGGACAGTATCCCAGCTCATGGTGGGGTCATGTTGCTCGTTCGGGACGATGTCTATTACCATCCCATCCCATTGACCACCCCACTCCAAGCAATAGCTGTCCGTATTACTCTTTCTGCTTTTACTTTTTCAGTTTGTACCATCTACAGTCCATCGTCATCTGCTGTTAGTCGGGCTGACATGATGCACCTGATCGTTCAGCTTCCCCCGCCGTTTTTATTGTTTGGCGACTTCAATGCCCATCATCCCCTTTGGGGCTCTCCTGCATCCTGTCAAAGAGGCTCACTCTTGGCGGATGTCTTCAACCATCTCAATCTTGTCTGCCTCAATACTGGTGCCCCGACTTTCCTCTCGGACTCTACTCATACCTACTCTCACTTGGACCTCTCGATCTGTTCTACCACTCTTGCCCGTTGGTTCGAGTGGTATGTCCTTTCTGACACCTATTCGAGCGACCACTTCCCCTGTGTCGTTCGTCTCCTGCACCACACCCCATCCCCACGTCTCGAGCTGGAACATACCGAAAGCTGACTGGGGACTTTACTCCTCCCTGGCGACCTTTCCGGACCACGATTTTCTCAGTTGTGATAGTCAGGTCGAATACCTCACAGCTGTTATCATCAATGCTGCCGAACGTTCCATTCCTCGTACTACCTCTCCTTCACGTCGCATTTCCATCCCCTGGTGGAACGAGGCTTGTAGAGACGCTATCCGTGCTCGACGACGTGCTTTACGCACCTTTCACCGCCATCCTACGTTGGCGAATTGTATTGGATACAAACGACTCCGAGCGCAATGCCGTAGAGTCATCAAAGACAGCAAAAAAGCTTGTTGGGCCTCTTTCACCAGCTCCTTTAACATTTTTACTCCCTCTTCTGTCGTATGGGGTGGCCTGCACCGGCTGTCGGACATTAAGGCCCACTCCTCGGTACCTGGCCTGACCTCAGGTAATGAGGTCCTCGTTGATCCTGTGGCTGTCTCCAACGCCTTCGGCCGGTTTTTCGCGGAGTTTTCCAGCTCCGCTCATTACCACCCTGCCTTCCTTCCCAGGAAAGAGGCAGAAGAGGCTCGGCGACCTTCCTTCCACTCGCTGATTCTGGAAACTTATAATGCCCCCTTTACTATGCGGGAACTCGAACGTGCGCTTGCACTGTCCCGGTCCTCTGCTCCGGGGCCAGATGCCATTCACGTTCAGATGCTGGCACACCTTTCTCCGGCGGGCAAAAGCTTCCTTCTTCGTACCTACAATCGCGCCCTGACCGAAGGTCAGGTCCCCATGCGTTGGCGTGACGCCGTCGTTGTTCCTATACCCAAACCCGGGAAGGATAGACACCTTCCTTCTAGTTACCGCCCCATTTCTCTTACAAGCTGTGTCTGTAAGGTGATGGAGCGCATGGTTAATGCTCGGTTAGTTTGGATTCTTGAATCTCGACGGCTACTTACCAATGTCCAATGCGGTTTTCGTCGCCGCCGCTCCGCTGTTGACCACCTTGTGACCTTGTCGACATTCACCATGAACAACTTTTTGCAAAGGCGCCAAACGGTAGCCGTGTTCTTCGATTTGGAGAAGGCTTATGATACCTGTTGGAGAGGAGGTATCCTCTGCACTATGCACAGGTGGGGCCTATGCGGTCGCCTGCCCCTTTTTATTGATTCCTTTTTAACGGATCGAAAGTTTAGGGTACGTGTGGGTTCCGTATTGTCCGACGTCTTCCTCCAGGAGAACGGAGTGCCTCAGGGCTCCGTCTTGAGCGTAGCCCTTTTTGCCATCGCGATCAATCCAATTATGGATTGCATTCCACCTAATGTCTCCGGCTCTCTCTTTGTCGATGACTTCGCGATCTACTGCAGTGCCCAGAGAACATGCCTCCTGGAGCGCTGCCTTCAGCGTTGTCTAGACAGCCTATACTCATGGAGCGTGGCAAATGGCTTCCGGTTCTCAGAAGAGAAGACGGTTTGTATCAACTTTTGGCGATATAAAGCTTTCCTTCCGCCATCCTTACATCTGGGTCCCGTTGTTCTCCCATTCGTGGAAACAACTAAGTTTCTAGGGCTCACGTTGGACAGGAAACTGTGTTGGTCTCCGCATGTCTCTTATTTGGCAGCCCGTTGTACACGTTCCCTTAATGTCCTCAGAGTTCTTAGTGGTTCATCTTGGGGAGCGGATCGCACTGTCCTGCTTCGCTTGTATCGGTCCATAGTCCGATCGAAGCTGGATTATGGGAGCTTCGTCTACTCGTCTGCTCGGCCATCCCTCTTATGCCGTCTCAACTCCATCCACCATCGAGGGTTACGTCTTGCGACCGGAGCCTTCTACACTAGTCCTGTCGAGAGTCTTTATGCTGAAGCTGCCGAATTACCATTGACCTACCGGCGCGACGTACTGCTGTGTCGGTATGCCTGCCGGCTGTTGTCTATGCCCGACCACCCCTCTTACGAGTCCTTCTTCGCCGATTCTCTCGACCGTCAGTACGGGTTGTATGTGTCTGCCCTGCTGCCCCCCGGAGTCCGCTTCCGTCGCCTGCTTCGACAATTGGATTTTGCCCTCCCTACCACCTTCAGAGAGGGTGAGAGCCCGACACCACCTTGGCTCCAGGCTCCGGTTCATATTTATCTCGACCTCAGCTCACTCCCGAAGGAGGGTACTCCGGCTGCAGTGTATTGCTCACGGTTTGTCGAACTTTGTGCTCGACTTGCCGGTCACACCTTTATTTACACCAATGGCTCCAAAACTGACGATGGTGTTGGCTGTGCCTTTGTCGTCGGGGCCGCCACCTTTAAATACCGGCTCCTCGACCAATGTTCCAGCTTTACGGCCGAGCTTTTTGCTCTTCATCAGGCCGTTCAGTATGCCCGCCGCCACCGCTATTCATCGTATGTACTCTGCTCTGACTCACTCAGTGCTCTTCAGAGCCTTGGAGCTCCCTATCCGGTCCATCCCTTGGCTCAACGGATACAGCAGTCCCTCCATTCTTTCGCTGATAATGGTTCTCCTGTCAGCTTCCTGTGGGTTCCCGGACATGTAGGAGTGCCTGGGAATGAGGCTGCGGATGCTGCAGCCAAGGCTGCAGTCCTCCTGCCTCGGCCAGCCTCCCATTGTGTCCCATCATCTGACGTTCGTGGGGATGTTTGTAAGAGGCTTGTGTCGTTGTGGTGGGATGCTTGGTCATCCCTCCAAGGAAACAAGCTCTGGGCAGTAAAACCGCTCCCAACTGCTTGGACAATCTCCTCCCGACCATCTCGGCGAGAGGAGGTCCTTCTGACCAGGTTGTGGATTGGGCATTGCCGGTTTAGCCACCGCTACCTGCTCTCCGGTGACCCAGCCCCGCAGTGCCCTTGTGGTCAGGCATTAACAGTGCACCATGTTTTATTGTCATGTCCCCGCTTTAGTCAATCTCGTGTTGTCCTTTCCCTGCCATCTACTTTACCGGATATTTTAGCTGATGACGCTCGAGCAGCTGCTCGTGTTCTGCGTTTTATAACTTTGACTGGCTTGTCCAAAGACATCTAACCTTTTTACTTATTTTATCTACATCTTTGTTAGGTCTTTCTGGTGTCCCCCCCTCCCCTTGAGTTTTACTAGATTCCCTGTGCTCTAACAACAGTGACTGGACGCTAATGACCTCAGTAGTTGAGCGCCCTTGAACCCCACAAAAAAGGAAAAAAAAAAAAAAAATACTTTCTGTTTTGATAGGCTACTTGTCGTGTTTACAGTGGTGAATAATTTAACCTGATGCAAGTGTGATTTGCATCTCTGCTGCTCCCCTCTCTGTCAGTATTGCTTTTTTGTGTCAGACACAAAATTCTGTTGAGAAAACTGTTAAACTTTCAAAGAGATGGAAGAAAGGCAGGCAGTGTAGTGCAAAGTACTCCAAAGAGTAAATTTAATTGGTTTGTGTTGCTGAACTTTCCTAACAACTATTGTATTGCCTGTGCGAAAAAGCAGAAGTTGGCAGCTTATCAAACACACAAATTTATAATGAGAACTATCTGATACTGTTGCAGTTGTTGGTTTCGCCACCAAATGTCCCTTGCCTTCAAGATATGAATGTACTGTAAGTGTGGGATGAAAAGAAAAAGGGAAAAAGGAAAAGAAAAATAAATCTACACAGAACAATGATAATGAAAAATAGTTCTGCCAGAAACAGAGAAGTGACCCAGAATTTGATTCACTTTATGTGCAGAAATTCAAAACAAGCTAACTTACAACTCAGATACTACACTGTTGCTTATAAGTGAAAGGAAAAAGAGGACTATCCAGGGATTTCAAAATATAAGATATGTATAAAATTATTAGAAATTTTTCCCAGGAGAGCAAATCTGATAAGGCATACAGGACAATTTTTGTGGAGTCTGAAAAGCAGGAGAGTGCAACTGACAGAACTGAGGATGTGGAGGCAGGTCATGAGCCATTCCTGAATAGCTCAGTCACTAAGAGTGTAACTCACAAAATGTATGGGTACGGGTTTGGGTTCCACCCAGATATATGGTTTTAATGTTTCAGGAAGTTTCGGATCTTATTATATTTATTCAAATTGCATGTTAATTTTACAGGACTGAATCGAAAGCAGCTACTGAAACAGATACTGTTGGCAGCACTTGTACCATTCTTAGGGTGGATTTTATCAGGCTGTGCTGTTGCTGCCATAGCTTCATTGCTGGATGCTTGTGGAAAGAGTATGAGCTGGTACTCTAGTCCTTACATAATATTCTTTATTTACTACTGCCCAGTTCTTGTCTGCTGCATGTTTCTTCCACTAATCGTTAATGAAGCACGTATTGGTTTCAAGGTATGTATCACAGTGAAGTTCAATAAACAGAATATTGAGTAAGGATGGTCTTACATGTTAAAGAAATAGCTCTAATGTAACTTCTTGTTGTCCAGCCTACAGCATACTGTGTAAGTCAGTAGTATAATACCTAACTCCATTCTGTAATAAGTGATTGATATACATGTTTTTCCATTCTTTCTGCCTTGTAAATCCCCCCCCCCCCCCACCACCACCACTACAGCTATAACAGTCTTTTCAGTAATTACGGCCCAGTGGGGAAGTGCATTTCAAATCCCCAAACAAAATAAACTACAATCTAATTTTAGTGAACATAATGTAAATGGATAGATGAAAAATCTACTCACCAAGTGGCAACAGGGGAAAACACACACACACACACACACACACACACACACACACACACACACACACACAGATTTAACTTTTACAAGCTTTCGGAGCCAGTGGGTCTTCCTTCTGGCAGAAGAGTTGACGGGGAAGAAAGAGAGGTGAAGGAAAAGGACTGGAGAGGTTAAGGGAAAGGGGGTATAGTTCAAAAAAGTCACCCAGAACCCTGGGTCCGGTGAGACTTACCGGATGTAGTGGAGATGCTCAGTCGCAGATAGGCGCAACAAAAAGACTTTCACATTTAAAGCTTTTGGCCATTAAGGCCTTCGTCAACAATACACACACATACACAAGCATACATGCTCATGCAAACACAACTCACACAGACAGCTGCAGTCTCAGGCAACTGAAACCACACTGTGAGCAGCAGCACAAGTGCATGATGGGAGTGGCGACTAGGTGGGGATGAGGAGGAGGCTGTGGCAGGGAGGGGGACAGATGTATGGCGGGGATGGCGGACAGTGAAATGCTGCAGGTTAGACAGAAGGCAGGGCAGAGGTGGGGGGATGGGAAATATCAGAAAAGGAGAGAAATAAAAAGACTGAGTGTGGTGGTGGAATGATGGCTGTGTAGTTCTGGAATGGGAACAGGGAAGGGGCTGGATGGTTGAGGACAGTGGCTAAAAGGTTGAGACCAGGAGGGATACGGGAATGTAGGATGTATTGCAGGGACAGTTCCCACCTGCGCAATTCAGAAAAGCTGGTGGTGGCGGGAAGGATTCATATGGCACAGGCTGTGAAGCAGTCATTGGCAGTGTGTTCAGCAACAGGGTGGTCCACTTGGTTCTTGGCCACAGTTTGTCGGTGGCCACGAATGCGCACAGACAGCTTGTTGGTTGTCATGCCTACATAGTATGCAGCACAGTGGTTGCAGCTTAGCTTGTAGATGACAGACTGGTTTCACAAGTAGCCCTGCCTTTGATGGGATAGGTGATGTTAGTGACCAGACTGGAGTAAGTGGTGGTGGGAGGATGTATGGTACAGGTCTTGAATCTAGGTCTATTACAGTGGTATGAGCCATGAGATAAGGAATTGGGAGCTGGAATTGTTTAAGGATGGACGAGTATACTGTGTAGGTTTGGTGGACAGCGGAATGCCACTGTGGGATGGGTGGGAAGGATAGTGGGCGGGACATTTCTCATTTCAGGGCATTTTGATGTACTCTGTCAATGATGTAACCCAACTATTGCAGCCTACATTTTCGGAGTACATTGAAAAAGTTCAAAGAAGGGCAGCATGTTTTGCATTATTGCGAAATAGGGTAGAGAATGTCACTGAAATGATACAGGATTTGGACTGGACATAAAACAGGTATTTTTCATTGTGGCGGAATCTTCTCATGAAATTTCAGTCTCCAACTTTCTCCACCAAATGCGAAATCTTCCTATACCACCCGACCTTTTCCAAGTATACACCTTCCTCTTGTGGTACTTGAACATAGTATTTGCGATTACAAGTTGAAATTTACTGAAGAACTCAATTAGTCTTCCTCCTCTCTCATCCCTACTATGAAGCCCATATTTGCCCAGAACCCTTCTTCTACTCCTTCCCCTACAACCACACTCCAATACCTCATGCCTATTGTTCATCTCCCTTTACAAACTGAATTACTTGTTCAGTATCTTCAAATGCCTTTACTATCTCTTCATCTTCTGCTTGCTGTGTCGGAATGAACATCTGAACTACAGTTGTCGGTGTTGGTTTGATACTGATTCTGATGACAACATCGTCTCACTGAATTGTTCACAGTAGGTCTCTCTCTACATTACCCTATAGTTGTCTGACCAGAAATCCTTGTCTTCTTTCCATTCTACCTTTCTATTCACAACGAATCCTAGTTCTGCATTCCCATATAGTTGTCTGACCAGAAATCCTTTTCTTCTTTCCATTTCACCTCACTAATCTCCACTATATATTTAGACTAAGACTGAGCATTTTCCTTTCCACATTTTCTAGCTTCTGTACCATGTTTAAACTTACGGCATTCCAAGCCCCAGCTCTTAGACAGTTGCCCTTTCGTTAGTTATTCAGACTGCTTTTCATGGTCAACTCCCTCTTTGCAGTCCCCTCCCAGAGATCTGAATGGGGGACTAGTCTGGAATATTTTGCCAATGGACAGATCATCATGATACTTTTTCAATTACAGGCCACATGCCCAATGGACACACATTACGTTTCTTTAATGCAGTGGTTTCCATTGCTTTCTGCATCCTCACACCATTGATCACTGCTGATTCTTCTGCCTTTTAGGAACAGTTTCCCCATTTCAAAGGCAAGAGAGTGCCGTGAACCTCTGTCAGCTCCTCCGCCCTCTTTGACAAGGTCATTAGCAGAGCAAGGGTGATTATTTATGTGGGAAGTCTTTGGCCATCATTGCTGACGATTTTTATTCCAAATTTAAGCAATGGCGTGTTTTGAACCCAGGACCGAGGATGTTTTTATTACTAATCAAAGATGCTATACCTAGACCATCTCCAGTCCCTACAGTGCAAACACATTTTTGCTACCCAATCCAAAACCAGTATTGGAGTCTGCGTCAATCAAGTTGCTCCTCTGCATACAACCCCACTTCCCTGGAATCATCTGATAATTTTTCAGAATTTCCTTGCCTCAAACACTGCCTCACCATCATTCCCCAAATCCCTCAACATGCAAACGAATCCCTCAACATGCAAATGAATCCCTCATCTGCAGAAAGAATAACAATCCTCCACCTAAAAACTGATTTCAGTACATCCATTCTTGCTAGGTAGTATGATAAGACAGTAACCAATATCAGTGGCTGAGCCTATATGGTCAGACAAAACATTGCGCAAAAGTGCACCAGTGTACTTGTTTGCTATTGCATGATATTTTGTCTGACATATAAGCTTGGCCATTATGTTAACATAGAGGGCCTGATGATGACATAATCAAATGCTGAAACCAGTTGCCTATGGAATAAATCAGAGATGAAAATACAGCTGTTGGTTCGCTCATTGCTTATTGTACCTAAAAACTGATCACAACTTTATAGTCCTACCTGCTGACAAAGACTACACATCTGTGTTTAAGAACCATATTGATTAACTCACTGATGGGCTCTATCAGCTGTCAAATAGGTCCAAAAACAATCCTTTCCACAGTGGCTCCATTAAAAAAAGAAGAAAAGAAACCAGCATGATCCGAGTTCCTCTTTAAATTCCTAGATACATTCTAGAACTTCTCCCTTGAATCTGCATCCCTCTTCAACCCAATCAATCCCTGCACTGCTACATTTGACATGCTTTGTAAAATACATAAACCCAACCATCAGGACACCCCATTGTATTTAGACACTTTGCTTCATCAGCTGTCAAATAGGTCCAAAAACAATCCTTTCCACAGTGGCTCCATTCCAAAAAACCAGCGTGATCTGAGTTCCTCTTTAAATTCCTAGATACATCCTAGAACTTCTCCCTTGAGTCTGTATCCCTCTTCAACCCCATTAATCCCTACACTGCCACATTTGACATGCCTCCTAAAATACATCAACCCAACCATCAGGACACCCCATTGTATGTAGACACTTTGCTCCCACAGAGAGAATCACTGTCATTGTGGGCCACCATCTTCAGCGTATTACCTCTACCCTCCTAAATAAAATACATTAAGTCATTAACCATTTCCCCTACTGACTCTTGACTCACCACAGTTCTGGTCCCTTTACCAGAAGGCACCCTGCCCATCAGTGTCATGCCACCCCACTCCATACTAACATCTCCAGTGCCCACTGCACTGCTGCCATTGAGCACTACCTTTTACAACACCCGACACACACTTAACCTGCAACCTCCTTCCTGGTCACCATGACCGATTATATCGTCACTCAAAATTACTTCTCCTTCATCGCCTACAAACCAACCTAGGTTAAAATCATAGGCACCTGAATGGCACCGTCCTATGTCAACTTTTTCATGGGCCATCAGGAGGAATCCTTCCTAGCCACCCAGAATCCCAAATCCCTTATCTGGTTCAGATTCACTGATGACACCTTCATGATCTGGACTAAGCTTGAGTACACTTTATCTGCACAGACTTCAGAACCTCAACCTTCTCCCCCATTCACATCACAGGGTCCCTGTAAGCTCAACACACCACTTTACTCAATGTCAACCTCCATCTCACACATGGTTCCGTCAGCACCTTTGTCCACATCATCTTTCCAACCATCAACATACACCTCAATTTCAACATCTCCCACCCATTCCACATCAAAAAGAACCTTCGCTGCCGCCTAACAATCCATGGTCGTCACATCTGCAGTGACAAGCAGTCCCACTTAAAATATGATTAGGGTCTCATTGAGGTCTTTATAAACTATAATTACTCAGCACAGAAACAAATCTCCTATGCCTTATCTCCCCTGTCACTTACCATCCTTCACATAGCCACTGACTGGCCCCAAAGGAGAATTCCTCTTGTGACTCAGTACCAAGCAAGACTGGAGCAACAGAATCATATTCTCTGCTACAATGTCAACTACCCCTTGTTGTGCCCTGAGATGACAAGTACTGTCCCGCCCCTTCCACATTAGTTTTCTACAACCTATCAAACCTACTCAACACACTGAGTGAGGTGGTGCAGTGGTTAGCACACTGGACTCGCATTCAGGAGGACAACGGTTCAATCCTGTGTCCAGCCATCCTGATTTAGGTTTTCTGTGATATCCCTAAATCGCTTCAGGCAAATGACAGGGTGGTTCCTTTGACAGGGCACGGCAGACTTCTTTCCCCATCCTTCACTAATCCGATGAGACCGATGACCTCACTGTTTGGTCTCCTCCCCCAAATCAACCCAACCCAACCCAACCCTACTCAACATCCTTGTCTGTTCATTCTCTTGTATGTAAAGTAGGTAGTTCAGTTGGAGAAGAATTGATGTCTCTAAACAGAATTTGGAAAGAAACCCTGGTTAACAGAAGAAATACTTCAGTTTATTGACAAAAAAAAAAAGAAAGTACAATAATGTTAAGGGAAATTCAGAAGTACAGAAATACAAGTCAACTTAGGAATGGAATAAATAAGAAATGCGAGGAAGCTAAGGTGAAATGGCTACACAAAAAATCTGAAGAAACTGTAAAAGGACTGACTGAGCATATAGAAATGCCAAAGCAATCTTCAGTGAAATTAAAAACGAGATTGGTAACATTAAGAGTGCAGTGGGAGTTCCACTGTTAAGTTCTAAGGAGAGAGTGGATAGATGGAAAAAAATACATTGATGGCCTCTACAAGGTGGAGGATTCATGTGATGAAGTGATAGAAGAGGAAACAGTTGTCGACAGGAAAGAGGTTGGGGATCCAGTACTAAAATCGGAATTTAAAACAACTTTCTAAGACTTAAGATCAGGTGAGGCAGAAGGGATGGCTAACATTCCATTGTAATTTATAAAATCATTGGAGGAAGTAGCAACAAAATGACTGTTCACATTGGTGTGCAGTATGTATGGGACTGGCAATATACCATCATACTTTTGGAAAAACATCATCCACATAATTCCAAAGATAGCAAGAGCCAACAAGTGCAAGAATTATTGTGTAGTCAGCTTAACAGCCCCTCCATTCAAGTTGGTGACAAGAATAAAGTATAGAAGAATGGAAAAGGAAAGGAGATCTATTACATGACAACCAGTTTGGCTTTAAAAAAGGTAAATGCACCAGAGAGGCAGTTCTGACATTGTGATTGATACTGGAAGCAAGAGTGAAGAAAAAATCAAGAAAAGCTCATAGGATTTTTTGATCTGAAAAAGGCATTAGACAATGTAAAATGATGTTTGAAATATTGAGAAAAAATGGGGTAAGCTATAGGGAAAGGGAACTAATAGACACTATGTGCAGGAACTAAGAGGGAACACTAAGACAGGAAGACCAAGAATGAAGTGATTGGATTTAAAAGGGTACTGTGATGCAGTCTTTTACCTCTACTACTCAATCTATACATCGAAAACAGTGATGGAAATAAAATAATGGTTCAAGAGTGGGGTCAAAATTCAGGATGAAAGGCTATCTATGATAAGGTTTGCTGATGACATTGCTACCTTCAGTGAAACTGAAGAAGAATTATGGGAGCTGTTTCATGGAATGAACAGTCTAATGAGTACAGAATATGGATTGACAATAAACTGAAGAAAGATGAAAATAATGAGAAGTAGCAAAAATAACAGACCAGTATCTCTAACATCAGTTTGCTGCAGAATCATTGAACATATTCTCATTTTGAGTATAATAAATTTCCTTGAGAGAGAAAAGTTTCTGTCCACAAATCAGCATGGTTTTAGAAAGAATCACTCATGCAAAACTCAGCTTGCCCACTTCTCACATGAGATCCTAGGAACCATGGATGAAGGGGGTAACAGATGGATTCCATATTCCTAGTTTTCCATAAAGCATTTGACATGGGGCTACACTGTCAACTGTTAACGAAGATAGAAGCATACAGAATAGTTTTCCAGGCAGGTGAATGGTTCAAAGACTTCTTAAGTAACAGAACTCAGTATGTTGCCCTTGACAGTGAGGAGTGACTCATGGAAGTATGATAGGACTGCTGTTATTTTCTATATACATAAATGGCCTGGCAGACAGGATAAGCAGCAGTCTGTGGCTGGTGGCTGCTTGCTGATCATGCTGTGTTGTAGGAGAAGGTGTCATTGAGTGACTTTAGGAGGATACAATATGACTGAGACAAAATTTCTTGTTAGTGTAATGAATGGCAGCTAGCCCTAAATGTAGAAAAATAGTTAATGCAGATGAGAAGGAAAAACAAACCCATAATGTTTGAATACAGTATAAATAGTGTGCTGCTTGATACAGCCACATCAATTAAGTATCTAGGTGTAACATTGCAAAGCAATATGAAATTGAATGAGCATGTAATGTCTGTAATAGGGGAGGTGAATGGCCGACTTAGGTTATTGGGAGAATTTTATGAAAGTGTGGTTCATCTATAAAGGAGACTTCATATATAACACTAGTGCAACTTATTCTTGAATACTGCTCAAGTGTTTGGGATCTACACCAGGTCAGACTAAAGGAAGACATTGGATCATTTCAGAGGTGGGCTGCTCGATTTGTTACCAGTAGGTTCAAACAATGTGCAAGTATTATGGAGGTGCTACGGGAACTCAAGTGGAAATCACTGGAGGAAAGGTGACATTCTTTTCGAAGAGCACTATTGAGAAAGTTTAGAGAACTGGTATTTGAGGCTGACTCCAGAATGCTTCTACTGCCGCTAATGTAAATTTCAGGTAAGGACCGTGAAGAAAAGATCAGAGAGATTAGGGCTTTTACAGAGGCTTACAGGTACTTGTTTTTCCCTCGCCCTTGTTGCGAGTGGAACAGAAAAGGAAATGATTATTAGTGGTACAGGATACCCTCCACCATGCCCTATACAGTGGCTTGCAGAGTGTGCGTATAATATAAATGGATTGGTAAAAGTCTACTCACCAAATGGTGGCAGGAGAACACACACATAACAAGGTTTAACTTTTTATGATTTCAGAGCCAGTCGCTCCTCATCCTGCCAGAAAAGTTGAAGGGAAAGGGAGAGGGGTGAAGGAGGAGGACTGGAGAGGCCAAGTCTCCGCAGGTCAGGGGAGACTTACTGGGCAGATGAGAAGGAAAGACTTTCTTTCTCATCTCCTAAACCTGCATTTAATCATACTGGTTTGGTGAAGGACCTACTTTCCTTCACATGTAACATCAACTGGCAATATCACTTCACAACCCAATCCCAAAACCTTTTCAACAGCAAACCTGACATTGAACCCTGCCCTGAACAGTTCTGATCATGATCCAATCTTGGCCCACCACCACTATCTCAGAATCATCCCTCACAAGCCTTCCAAATATTCCTCCCATCCAGCATTGCTTCACAACCATTTCTCAGGTCCCTACAACATGACCCTAACCTGTCCTCTGCAAAACTCCAGGAAAAGTCCAGGCTCTGTGCTCCCTAAAAGCTGAAGACTCATCATTATCCTCCAAGCAGAGAAAGAACGTACCACTGTGGGTGCTTGATGACAGGGGTATGCTAGTGAAGGTTTGCACTGGCTGTACAACATCTGCCATCAAGATCCCATCACTGTGATTCAGACTGACCTGCAGTTTGTGAGCTAACATCCCAAGATGGTCAGGCTCACATGTGGTTCCTCTTCATGGAAATGTCTTGGCTCAAACTTGTCTAGGGGTTGAACCGCACGTGTTGCATTATACACCCTAAATTAGGCACTTGTGACCCTTTGGTTAAATTGTCTGGCTGGTGGCAAGTTTGTGAAATACAAAGTTAACATATCATATAATAACAGTAATAATAATATTGGGAACTAAATTAATGACCCATAAATGATGTAGGCCACACACTTGCGATTTGGTTAGAATAATGTTTATTCAGAAAGCAAACTAATAGAGAAAGTGGCCATATTTGGAGTTACTGTTACACTCGAGTGCATATTCATTTGACACAGTTTGGTCATTCACAATCTCATTGCGAAAAGTTAGAGTTCACACCAGGTGTGTGGCTGCTCACTGCTCAGAGACTAAGTCCCACGATACTACACAGCGCGAAATTTTCTAAGTCATTTTACTTCCTAGCTGCCTAAAGACTGACTTTCCACTTTCGCATCTCAATCCGTACTGTCCCCTTTGGTGTCTCCAGCCGAACTGTCCGTCCCCAGCTGCGTTTCCTGCACGCTCAACTGACTAGGGCAGTTCCCTTTTTCCTGAAACCATCCATCTGATTGGCTATAGCTTATTCTACAATATTTTGCACTTTAACATATTTAAATAATCAAAGCTTGACCACTTTCATGTTCTAAATAAAGTAACAATAATATCCATTACATAATAAATGTTAAATTCTTTTACATAAAACCAATACAATTTCCTTCTTAGCTTTGAATGTCATGGCCAGTAGCCTAGCACCAGGGTGCTTTCTGATAAATAAATAAAGAACAAAAGTAACTATTATGCACTAAACGTTACAACAAATATTCTATTATCTAATGATTCAATAAGGTTTCATGCTGTCAAGTAATTTAAATTTACTATATCTTTTAAACAAATAAAGTTACAGTGTTGACATTTACAAGGTTTGTCATTTTAATGATGCACTTGTATATGAAATGTCAATTGTTAAGATCAACCAAAGCCTTTAGATTTTAGCATTCAGGTCTTTATTACAAAACTTGTTAATTTCACTTTAACAGTAAATCCTAAACTATTATAGATATGGCCAGTATTCAAGTTTTATTGGAATCATCATCAAAATTTATGGAGTATGGCAGATTAAAATTACTGTGGCTTGATTCCCTACACTACTACAGAATTAAATAGTTTCCATAAATGTTTCCCTTTATGGCCGATCTTAGGTCTGCCATATTTAACACTGCTATGTCTCCTCAACCACAAAAGCCTTCTACTGGGTTTCCCTATGACGTAGGTTCTTGTCTGTCTCACTCGTGCACTACAGCATTTAGGGCTCAATAGACAATAGACGCCTGTGAGTTTCCCCATCTTGCGGTTAATCTGCACCCTTTGTGGCATTTGGTTCTGGATGACAGGGTTTGTTTCACAATTCCTGAAGGCTGACTCTTTCAGCCATATACTTAAATGAGAGCACAATGCTCATTAACTCACAAGTTTCTGCTTAAAATCTCAGGCCCCTCACGAGGACTGACACCTTAATCCACAGAACTTTTTACCCCACCCAGAACAGGCACCCTCACCTTTTGTCTTCTTCCCAAGATCCACAAATCCAGTCGTCCTGGCTGTCCTATAACTCCTGGCATTCAAAGCATTTACTGAACATATATCTGCCATAACTGGTCAGCACCTACAAGCCATAGTACAAAGATTTCCCTCCTATATTAAAGGCACCAACCATCTCCTAGATTGTCTGAAATCCATACCCATCTCCCCCCCCCCCACCCCCCCCACACACACCTTGCTTGTTGCCATTGATGCCATCTCCCTCTATATCAACATCCTACATGTACATGGTGTGTCTGCTTCTGAACATATCTCCAGTCATTGCCCACTTGATTACAAACCCATGACATCTTCCTGCTCATCTTAATCAGCTGTATACTTACCAACAACTACTTCACGTTCGTGGTGCAGACATACTAACAGATCAGGGGTACAGCCATTGGAACCAGCAAGGCTCCTTTCTAAGCCAACCTTTTCATGGTTTTCTTGAAAGGGGCTTTCCTGGCATCCATAAGCCTTCAGTCACTGGTTTGGTGCATGCAAGTGGTACTCACATCCACATGAGCACAGTATCTTATAGCTGAAGCCAGACCATGCACAGCAGCACATGATGGGAGAGGCAACTGGCTGGGGGTAAGGAGGAGGCTGTGGCGGGAAGGGGAAGAGATAAAAGGGTAGGGGTGGGGGACAGTAAATTGCTGCTTGTGGGAGTGTGCAGGGATGAGGTGGAGAGAGGGTAGGTCGGATATGTGCAGTCAGGAGGTTAGACACAGTGCGAGGGGGGGAGGGGGGGGGAAAGAGAGAGAGAGATAGAGGTGGGGGGGGGGGGGTGTTAGCGGAAAAGCAGAGATGTAAAAAGAAGAGTTTGTTGGTGGAGTAGAGGGCTGTGTAGTGCTGGAATGGGAACAGGGAAGGGCTAACAAACATTGAAGCTCTCGTAGACCGACACCTTCAGCCTATCACCTGCCGCCCACCGTCCTACATAAAAGATACCAAAAATTTGCTCCACTAACTCTCTACCATTCCCGTTCCTTTACAACACAGTGCCCTGTTCTTCACTGTTGATGCCATCCCCCTTTACACTGACATCCCTAATGCGCATGGCCTTACTGGAATTGAACATTAGCTGTCCCAACACAACATTCCAAATCAGCAACCTCCTTCCCAGTTGCCATGACTAACTATATCCTCACCCACAATTACTTCCCCTTTGAAGGCATCACCTACAAACAAATCTGGGGTATGGCTATGGACACTCACATGGTACCAACCTTTTCACGGGCCATCTAGAGGAACTCTTCGTATACACCCAGAATCCCGAATCCCTCACACGATTCAGATTCATTGATGACATCTTCATGATATACATTGAGGATGAGGACACTCTATCCCCATTCCTTCAGAACCTCAACACCTTCTCCTCCATTCACTTCATCTGGTCCTACTCAACCCAACAAGCTACCTTCTATGATGTTGACCTCCACCTCAAAGATGGCTGCATCAGTACCTCTGTCCACATCAAACCTACCAACCACCAGCAATACCTCCATCTCAACAGCTGCCACCCATTCCATACCAAAAAGTCCATTCCATACAGCTTAGCCACCCATGGCTGTTGCATCTGCAGTGATGAGCAGTCCCTCTCGAAATATACAGAGGGTCTTACCTTGTACAAAAACATATCTCCTGTGCTTTATCTTTCCAGTCACCCACCACCTCCCAATGTCCCACCGTCTGCCCACGGAGGAGCACCTAGGACTGGAACAACTGTATTACTTTCTCTGCCAGGGTTTCTACCCCCTCTCATCGTGCCCTGAAATGAGAAATATCGTACACATTATCCTTCCTACTCCTCCACAGTGGTATTCCACTGTCCACTGAACATACACAATATCCTTGTCCATTCCTACACAACCTATCCGATCAAAGGCAGGGATACCTGTGCAACCAGTCATGTTGTCTACAAAGTAAGCAGTAAGCTCTGTGCTGCATTCTACGTGAACATGACAACCAACAACCTGTCTGTCCACATGAATGGACACCAACAAACTGTGGCCAAGAAACCAGTGGGCCACCCTGTTGTTGAGCACACCACCCAACACTATTTTCTTCATTTCAGTGACTGCTTTACAGCCTGTGCCACCTGAATGCTTCCCACCAACACCAGCTTTTCTGAAGTCACAGGTGGGAACTCTCCCTGAAGTATATCCTACATTCCCATAACCCTCCTGGCCTCAACCTTTGTTAGTCATTGTCCTTACACATGTAGCCGCTTCCCTGTTCTCATTCTAGCACTACACTGCCCTCTATTCCACCAATGCACCTAGTCTTCTTACTTCTCTCCTTTTCCACTAGCCTCCTTCTTTTCCCCGCCCTCTGTCTAAGCTCCTGACTTCACCTAGCTGCCCTACCCTCTCTCCACCTCATCCCTGCACGCTCTCACTAGCAGCACTTTACCATCCCCCACCCTTACCCTGCTATCCTTCCGCCTCTCTGCCTCAGCCTCCTACTTGCTCCCACCCGAAGCCTCTCCCATCATGCGCTGCTGCTAGTAGTCTGGCATCAGCTGCTAGAGTGTGTGTGTGTGTGTGTGTGTGTGTCTTTTTTGTTGTGCCTATCTGAGACTCACCATCTCCGCTATATGATGAAATCAGCTGCCAGAAAGTGTGTGTGTGTGTGTGTGTGTGTGTGTGTGTGTGTGTGTGTGTGGTGTGTGTGTGTGTGCACGTGTCTTTTTTGTTGTGCCTATCTGAGACTCACCATCTCCACTATATGATGAATCGCAGCTATCCTTTTCATTGTATTGTTATATTCCATCCTGCATTTTCCGTTGTTTGAAACAACAGTACTTGCATTTTGACAGTTGCCATCCTTTCCAGGTTAAATGTTCCCTCCCATGCAGCCTTGGCATTTGAGTCAAATATATTTATTTAGGTGCAGACTCTTTACAGCAATACACCACCATTCTCACCTCATCCTTCACGAACTACCCCACCAGCCTAGTTCAAAAGCAGATTTTGTGAGCCATCACATCCAATCCTGGCATTGCTGATCACTTCAAAAAACAACTTTGGAGGACACCACTTGTCACTCAATGTTATCATGGTTTTGAATGTATGAATCAGCTAATTTGACAAAAGCCATGACTTCCTAAAATCATGCCCTAAAATGAGGTCTGTTCGGCCTAAGATTTTGCCCACCACACTTAGAATAGTTTTTTGTCACCCTCCCAATCTCCACAATATCCTTGTCAGACCCTGTTCTCCTTTGCACCCGTCTCCCAACCATATGGCTCCTACCCCTGCGACTGTCCCCACTGCAAGACTTGCCCTATGCACCCGCCTACCACCACCTATAATAGCCCTGTAACTGGCAAAATATATACTATAAAAGGGAGAGCCCTCTGCAAAATGACACGTCATATACCAGCTGTTATGTAAACATTGTCCTCCCTTCTACATTGGCATGACTACCACCAAATTATCAGTTAGCATAAATGGGCTTAGTCAGAGGGAGTATATTGGCAACTCACAGTATCCTGTTGCAGAGCATGCTCTACAACATGACATTCATGACCTCAGCGTCCTTTCCCCCAGACACCAGTTTCTCAGAACTCCAGCAGGTGGGAACTAGCACTACAATATGTCCTTGGTTCTCGCCACCTATCTGGCCTTAATTTACGTTAATTTCCTCCGTCTCAGCATTTCTTCACTGTAACTACTCTTTGCTTCACCCTGTTTAATTTTTCTGCATCTTTCATTCTCTTTCCTGTCTATTTTTTTCACCGCCCCCCTCCCACCTCTGTTACGTACAATGTACTTAGCTTTTCACTTGTATTAACACATGCATGATGTTTAAGCAGTAATTTCTGTCTGCATATTACTCTGTCTTCCACCTTTGAGCTCTCAGGTTTCCAAATCTCTTGCAGTGCATTTCCAGCAATCAGTTTTTCATTCTCATTGTATTCAGGGTGACTTTTCCGATCTTTGCCCCTTGTCCTAAAACTCTCCAGCTCCTCTCCCTTCGCCCCTCTTCCTTCTCCTTCAGCCTTTCTGACGGAAGAAAGAGCCACTGGCTCTGAAAGCTTGCTTAAGTAAAACCTCTTTTATGTGTGTGTTCTCCTGCCACCACTTGGTGAGTAGATTTCTTATCTATCCAATTACATTATATGTCAAAAATTGATTATTTTTGTTGTTATAAATCTATCCTTTTCTAATATACGTGGTTTATGGGAGCTTAGATGATAGCTGGTGTAACTCATTTATAACTTGATACTAAGGGTTTGTATGCTTATGTCATATATTTTGGTTAAAACTTACCATAAGGGAACAGTATGGTTTATCAAGAGGATTATTATAATTTCTTTTATTTTCCATTTCTGCTGTTGCTAATGCCATTGCATGTATAAGACTTTCCATGATGTGTGATGGACAAGTTTGGGAAACATACACTTTGGGTACATACATAAGTATGGTTTCTCTCTCTCTCTCTCTCTCTCTCTCTCTCTCTCTGTGTGTGTGTGTGTGTGTGTGTGTGTGTGTGTGTGGGGGGGGGGGGGGGCACACAAGTTACTTCTCTATGCTTGTGTGTGTGTGTGTGTGTGTGTGTGTGTGTGTGTGTGTGTGTGTGTGTGCGCGCACGCGCATGCAAGTTACTTTTGGATATTGCACTATTGTCACCATAGTACTTATTTGCTTTATACGTAGAATGAGGAGTTCTTGACTGTGAAGCACATGTCGGTAAAGATATACTGTGATGTCACTGTGGGTATTTATAGTTTTCAAACATGAAAATTTGACAGAGTATGAAGGCTTTTATACTAGTGGGTTGTACTGGTGGATTGTGGTATATGCTAAACAATGAGAGGTTCTCTAGGTAATATATGTGTCAGGTTATTTGTGAGATGTTTCATTTAAGAGAAGAAACATCAAATGGTGGCTTCTCTGGAAATACTTTGTATCTTGGAATGACTTGATCATGTGGTATGTCATGGAGAGATGACATTAAAGGCATAGTCGATATCAATTGAGACAGGCTAGAAAAAAATCTTACCTTTATAGTCTTGGATATTATTGAATTTAGCATATGTTAAAATGAAGGACTAAGTAAGGAACATGTATTTTTTTTGTTTTCTCCAAAAAAAAAAAAAAAAGTTCTGCTCTGAGATACAGCCCTCCAAAGATGACACTGAGCATACCATTTTGAAGATGTGAATTTTGGAAAAAATTTTAAAATGCTGTATCTCTGGAACAGTTGTAGATATTTTGTTGTTGTTTTTTTTATTTTAAAGATAATTGCTTTATTATTACAAATAAATCCTCCATTTGGACATATTGGTCAAAGTCCTTTTACTATAGCATTTTGAACTTTTTTTATAATTTATGGAAAAATCTTTTTTTTTTTTTTTTTCAAAAATGCCAATCCATAAGATTTTGATTTTTGTCTGTTGATTAGTACCATAGAATCCTACATTCTCTGAAAAGGAGAGCTTTCACTTTTAGGTTGAACAGGTTTTATTAACAATTGAAATTTTTGCTATACATAAAACCTGTTTTATTACCACATTATCACATAACAGGCTCATACAAATCAAAACCTAGCCTTATTTAACATAATTTTAGTTTTTAAAGATGAATTAGACTCATTTTACAAGTATTTTAAATGGTTCCAAAATGTATGTGAAAGGTCCAAAGACTTAAAGGTTTCAATTTACATAACTTCTGTGCACTCTGTTTTGTACTAAAATTAGACAGTCAGTGAACTAAAAATGTGTTCCTGTGCTTCAGAATCTCCCTTTGATATAGAGTGATGCCTTTCTGTTGAACCAATATGAACTGGAGCACTTAAATCTTCAAAACATTGTGAACACAGGAGTTGTTACTGTCCTTCAGCTGGAAACCCATATCCAGCAGTTAGTCCATGCGGCAGCATAAAGTCACTACAGTTTCATTTAACTACATACCTGGTGTCTATAATCTCTGCAATCCACCAGTCACAGTCATGCACAATTGTCACAAACATCCCCCTTCCCAGGTTGTGAATCTAAATATTATCGTGCTGTTTCTGAGGTGCTGGCCAAATGAACGAAATTTCTTCTTTCTTGCTCTTTAAAGTGTGTGCAGTATGAGTTCACCAATCACTTTGAGTTCAAAAATGTGTCTTCTGAATTCCTTTCACAGGAGCAGTTTGGACCATTCTTCTTTTTTCTGCTCACGGAATTCTTCGTTTCCTCTTTGGACAAAAGAATGAGGGCTGTCAATGTGTAAGATTTCACGACTCTCATAAAATCCTCACCATTCTGAATCACAGCTGTATTTGGTCTGGAAAGATAATGTTTTGTAGCATGGCACTTCAGAAGGCCTCCTACATCACCACAAGGCCTCTTCCCGTGACTAGTAGCACTGTACACCCAGTCAGTTAGCACTAGCGACGTATTCAATTCAAACAGCTGGTAATGATTTTTAAAATGACTAGGAGCGCAGTCAGAAGTAATGATTCTCTGCCCCTGTTTGCAGTTGAAGAATTATGCGCGTTGCTAGCAAAGTATGTGCTGTGTCACGTCCTGAGTCATCACTTATAACTGCAACGCTTGTGGCCTTGTTTTGAAAATATGTCTCTTGTAAAAACTGAAACCTGGTCATTACTCCAATGATACCCTTGTACTTCTTGCGGGAGAATTACAGACCAGTTCTCAGCAAAATTACTGTGAAGCACTAAACATAGTTCTTCAGCCTGTACACACCCTTTCACTTCTGCAATGTGTTGTTGTTACAATCTCTTCAGATGCTGGCATGTTACTGCTTTCACTGACCATTTACCAAGTTCATCAATGAAACTTTCAGAGGCAACAGTTTTCTTAATTAGTTTATTTTCCTCCCATGTCACATATGTAATTTCTGCAGAGTTATCTGATACGTCTTCCAGGCCAAGTGTCTGTAAAGACAGTCCTCCCTTTCCAGGGCAGTCACCACATTCTTGAAACAAACAAGTCTCTCACTTTACATCACAGACTACTAATGACTTCACATGCCCAACCACGTGCTCCAGTAAATTCTTCAATGTTACCACACAAAGTTCAAAATTCATGCAGTGCACCCATAAACAGACATCTGTAGGTGGGTGTGGAACTACCCACTTAGGTCATAGTGCATAAAATTTTGATCTTCCAATATGTGAAGTTGTATAGTTGCTCTTATAAATTGCAAAAGTTTCTTTAATACTGCGAGTCATGTACCTCTTCACTTTCATAACTTTTTGACGTTCAGCTGTTATAGTTATAGTGCCTATTTTGTTGACACTCTGGCGAGAACAATCCCATTTATCTTCCAGACAAAATAACTGCACTGTTTGAACTCGAGCTGCTTCTACAGGATGACTGTAATGGGGATCTGGTCTTCCAAAGACTCCTTTGTCAGACCTCACATTTTTTGGTTTGTCTAGCATGTACTTTGATACTGATGGAACATGGTTCAAAATTGTTTTCTTTGAAAATGTCTCTGGAATAATAGTTAAAACTTGTACATTTTGACTGTAGGATGCACAATATTCAACAGCTGAATTGGTATTTGTGAAAAATTCCTGGCAAGAGATGCAAGAGTGCTTTGGTTCATTTTCTTTTGAAGATGGCATTTCAACTTTGAAGAGTGTGGTCAGTTTTGCTGTAGTGTATTCATCGATAGCTTTAGTAACTTCTCTGTACATTCTTGATGCAAAGAGCTTATGACTCCACTTCACTGACCATGGTTTGTTAACAGGACTAGTTGACTGATTCAGCGTATTTAATTCTTCCTCTATTGTTGAAAATTGTGCGTCATGGGAGACTTCACCTTGTTCAGATACTATCATTGTTGTTGTTCTGTCAAAACATTTAGAAGACTAAAAGTCGTCACTGGAAACATCTTCACTTTGAAACAACCTCAACAAAGTCTGTTTTGTTTGTTTGTCTTATATATCACTCTTTTATGGATATGCAAATAGTCAGCACACTTCACTCTCCTGTGGCAGTCATAAGACATTTCAAACAGTCCTTTTCACAAAATATACTACAGCTGTGTCAACTGGCAAATTCCTCATGAAAATACAAAACTCACTAGATGGTCTCAGATGTGTTAGAAGCCTCTTCAGTAAACAAATTAGCACTGAACAACTACAATACAGAAACCTGCAATGAACAACCATGACAAAGAAACAGACAAGAAACTACAACAAAGTGTAAGAAATATCTGCAACAATGAAAGTGAGAAGAAATAACTGCAACAAAGAAAGTGATAAGAAATAATTGCACAAAAGACAAAAGAAATAAACATTATAACTAAGAAATTAGTAAGAAACAACTGCAGTGAAGACATAATTACCCTTAAAAGTTAAAAAAATGACTCTTTAAAAAACACCTGTTCAACTTAAAAGTGGAAGCTTTCCTTTACAGAGAATATAGTACTACATGGTACTAACCAACAGAAAATATCTAACTTTTCTGGATTGGCAGTGTCGAAAAAAAAATTTTTTTCTGTAAATTACAAAAAAAATTCAAAAGGCGGCAGCAAAAGAACTTTGACAGATAAGTCCAAATGGAGGATACAATTGTAATCATAAAGCAATTATCTTTCAAATAAAAAACTCTAACAAAATATCTAGAACTGTTACAGAGATACAGCATTTAAAAAAGTTTTACAAAATTTGCATCTTCAAAATGGTGTTCGCAGTGTCATCTTTGGAGGCCTGTATCTCAGGGCAGGAATGTTTTTGGAGAAAACAAAAAAATATGTGTTTCTTACTTACTCTTGAATATATGCTAAATTCAATAACATTTGAGACTATGAAGGTAACCTCCCTGCTGAAGTGATACGGATTATGCCTAAAGCATGAAGGGTCATTCTACCTCAATTCAATGTACAAGGAGTTTGCTCTCTTGTGGGAATAATGAAGGAATATAGGAGTATGTGAGAACAGAAACTTTAGTATTTGAAATGCTTCAGGAGCCAAACTGCACCAACACTTGCACATATGACCAAAAGTTGTGTGCAACTGTTATCAAGAATTTTTAAGACTTTGAAGGGAGACTTGTGATCTGCCACACCTATGGTTGATAGTATCCATGCAAAACCGTGTAATTTCTGGTAGGAATATTTATTTTTTCCTGCATTTTGAATTATTTCTGAACCCTCGTAGTATCTCTAAACTGTTAGTTTTTAAAATGTGGTGCAAAAGAGTGAGACAGTGTCATTTCAAGTTTTGTTTTCTTTCTTTTTTTCAGAATCTTCTTGCATGTGAACACCAAGCACAACTATATTGTACATTTGTGCAGCTCATATGGACTTTCCTGATGCTGCTGAGTACAATGTTCGAACTGCGTCTATCATTTCTGCTCATGCTCTTTGTTCTGTTTCCCACAGTTGCCAATCTTGTCGTTATGATGAGCAAGAACCACCAAAGAAGTATGTTGAATATACCAGCTAAGTAATGAATTTTTTGTACAATAAATTATCATGCTATTCTGCAGCTGACAAGCGGTTAAAGAAATGTGAACCCTGTAAGTAGTTAATAGACCTTAAATTATGTTAGCCTCTTTGGATTCTGTTAGTAACAGGAAAGGCAAATAGTATTTCAGAAGGTGTTAAAGAATATTTAATTTAATTTTTTTGTTCTAAGTATTACATGATCATTGAACCAATTTAGAACATTATTACACACTACTTTAGTTATAAGAGTTGTTGTATAGTTGCAGTGATAGATCAGGCATACATCTAAAAGATGAAAGACTCACTCAGTCTGTGGGGGAAAAAAGGCTTGTAGGAGGAGTTACTTTTCAAAGATTGTATAGGAAAATCCCAGTCCTCCAGCCCTGTTTTAGTGTTTCCCCTCTTAAAATAAGTAGTAGTTCCTGCTGTGATGCATTACGATATGACAGACTAACCGCACAAGTTGTACTTTGCAGAAGGCTACATGTGAGGGGCTATGTTCAATGAACCACAAAGGTAAATTCTAGTAAACTGCTCTTGATTGGGAGTGTGATTGCCTCATGTCTTCTAAAGCTGTTTTGTGCTACAATGAAGTCTCGATACACATGAGGACACCTCATTTATTAATTCAAACCAAAATGTGGAAAAAGTGTCTGTACAGTTATTTATTTTACATGAGAGCCAGTCTGAACCCATTAATGACAGTAACAGTCCTGTAATCTGATGATAACCTTCAAGCATAATCATATTCACAAAACAATGCACAGAATCTGCTTCTGTTTCCACAGTTCAGATCATCACACTCTTCAGACTAAAATTTTAGGTGAAATGCAGCAGTTGTAATCTATACCTGTTCAATATCTTCTGGCTGGCATTACTAGACTGGGGTGGGCTATTCAAATTCTTTCGAATCTGCCTGCACAAGGGTGCACTTTCATGGTTAGTCAGTTAAGTCTGGTAATCATCTGTAACATTACATTAATTGTGTTGTTAATCTTTGCAGGTCAGTTTTTAGTAGCTGGAATTGTTGTATAAACATCAGTGTGGATAAAGTCTTTAGCACTGTTAGATTGGTTCCTCGAAAAGCTATGCATCTTGGTACCAAATCTGATACGGGACTTGTTGCTATCTGTTGATGCTCAAGGACAATTCAGCCTATTCTTATCACTTTCCCACACTCCTGATTCTTAGAGTGTGACCATCTGTCACTTGGGGGAACTGGTCTTTCCTACTCGCTTGCATAGCTACAGCAGCGCAGAGAGAGAGATAGAATGTGTGTGTGTGTGTGTGTGTGTGTGTGTGTGTGTGTGTGTGTGTGTGTGTGTTTTCAATGCCTGGTACCCATAATCTGGTGTGAGCCAACTAACCATGTCAGTGACTGGTACTTTTGTATGGTCCCTCATATCAAGAAGGGAATATCTAAGAAGAAGAAGAAGAAGAAGCAGACAGTGATCTATCCAAACATTCCATCTGCCATCTGTCCAGTTCTACATGGGAAAGGATTGCCAATACCTGAACCACTGACACAGTATGAGATTACTTCTGATGGGGATTCTGAATGTTCTGAACCATGTTCATCACAAGATCCATAGTTTCTTCCAAATATATCACCAACTGATGATCCACAAAAATTGTCCCAAAATGAGTTAAGTGACCTCATTAGAGATTTGGAGCTCTCTAAAGCTGAGGCTGAGATTTTAGCATCAAGATTGCAGCAGCACAATTTTCTGGAAATCAATGAAAATGTTTCAGTCTTCCACAGAAGAGAGCAACAATTCACTTCTTTTTTTAACATGCAAGATAGTCTTGTGATATACGTAGACATAAATGATCTAATGAAGGCTCTCAGAATTAATTACAACCCTGATGAGTGGAGACTCTTATTGATTCATCAAATTTGAGCTTAAAAGCAGTGCTTATGAGCTTCCCGCCCCCCCCTCCTCGCCCCCTCCCCCCCCTCCCACTCACCCCTCCACATGAACCAAGGACCTTGCCGTTGGTGGGGAGGCTTGCGTGTCTCAACGACACAGATAGCCGTACCGTAGGTGCAACCACAACGGAGGGGTATCTGTTGAGAGGCCAGACAAACGTGTGGTTCCTGAAGAGGGGCAGCAGCCTTTTCAGTAGTTGCTGGGGCAACAGTCTGGATGATTGACTGATCTGGCCTTGTAACACTAACCAAAACGGCCTTGCTGTGCTGGTACTGCGAACAGCTGAAAGCAAGGGGAAACTACAGCCGTAATTTTTCTCAAGGGCATGCAGCTTTACTGTATGATTAAATGATGATGGCGTCCTCTTGGGTAAAATATTCCAGAGGTAAAATAGTTCCCCATTCGGAGTTTTGCTATTTGGGGAGCAAAATAACTGATGATGGTCGAAGTAGAGAGGATATAAAAAGTAGACTGGCAATGGCAAGGAAAGCGTTTCTGAAGAAGAGAAATTTGTTAACATCGAGTATTGATTTAAGTGTCAGGAAGTCATTTCTGAAAGTATTTGCATGGAGTGTAGCCATGTATGGAAGTGAAACGTGGACGATAATAGTTTAGACAAGAAGTGAATAGAAGCTTTCGAAATGTGGTGTTACAGAAGAATGCTGAAGATTAGATGGGTAGATCACACAACTAATGAGGAGGTATTGAATAGAATTGGGGAGGAGTTTGTGGCACAACTTGACTAGAAGAAGGGATCGGTTGGTAGGACATGTTCTGAGGCATCAAGGGATCACCAATTTAATACTGGAGGGCAGCGTGGAGGGTAAAAATCGTAGAGGGAGACCAAGAGATGAGTACACTAAGCAGATTCAGAAGGATGTAGGCTGCAGTAGGTACTGGGAGATGAAGAAGCTTGCACAGGATAGAGTAGCATGGAGAGCTGCATCAAACCAGTCTCAGGACTGAAGACCACAACAACAACAACAACAATGAGCTTACTTCTATTCCAGTTGGGGATAGTGTGCATGTGAAAGAGTCATACCAAAATGTGAAAATTTTACTAGAAGCCATCAAGTAAAATGACTCTCAGTGGCAGATTTGTGGTGACTTGGAAAGTGGCTACACTGCTATTAGGTATGCAGTTAGGGTATACTAAATATTGCTGCTTTCTCTGTGAATGGGATAGCCGAGTCTGTGCATCTCATTGCAGTAAACATGAATGGCCCACCAGAAAATCTCGTCAACCAGATATAAAGAATATGAATATAATAGAGGGAAACATTCCACATGGGAAATATATATATTATATATATATCTAAAAAGAAAGATGATGAGACTTACCAAACAAAAGCGCTGGCAGGTCGATAGACACACAAACAAACACAAATATACACACAAAATTCAAGCTTTCGCAACAAACTGTTGCCTCATCAGGAAAGAGGGAAGGAGAGGGAAAGACGAAAGGATGTGGGTTTTAAGGGAGAGGGTAAGGAGTCATTCCAATCCCGGGAGCGGAAAGACTTACCTTAGGGGGAAAAAAGGACAGGTATACACTCGCACACACACACATATCCATCCACAAATATGTCTGCTTGTGTCTGTATGTGTGGATGGATATGTGTGTGTGTGCGAGTGTATACCTGTCCTTTTTTCCCCCTAAGGTAAGTCTTTCCGCTCCCGGGATTGGAATGACTCCTTACCCTCTCCCTTAAAACCCACATCCTTTCGTCTTTCCCTCTCCTTCCCTCTTTCCTGATGAGGCAACAGTTTGTTGCGAAAGCTTGAATTTTGTGTGTATATTTGTGTTTGTTTGTGTGTCTATCGACCTGCCAGCGCTTTTGTTTGGTAAGTCTCATCATCTTTCTTTTTAGATATATTTTTTCCACGTGGAATGTTTCCCTCTGTTATATATATATATATATATATATATATATATATATATATATATATATATATATATATATATATATATATAAAGATGCTGTTACTTACCGAATGAAAGTGTTGGTATGTTGATAGGAGACAATAAAAAAAAACCCACACACACACACACACACACACACACACACACACACACACACACACACAAATTTCAAGCTTTCGCAACCCAAGGTTGCTTCGTCAGGAAAGAGGGAAGGAGAGGGAAAGACGAAAGGATAAGAGTGAACCTCTAGTAGACCCTAAAAAGTTTCTACCTCTGCCCTTGCAACAACAAGTTGGGTCTCATGAAAAACTTTGTTAATGGATTCAACAAAGATGGGGGCACATTTAAGTAATTAGGGCAAAAATTCCTGTACTTAAGTGATGCCAAAGTAAAGGAGGGCATCTTTGTAGGCCCACAGATTTGAGAGCTTTTTAGAGGCCATACTTTTGATGGAAACATACAATGTGATGAGAAGCATGCATGGAAATGTTTTATGACAGTCTGTTTACAGTTCTTAGGGAACAAACAAGCAACAAATTACAAGGAGATTGTAGATAACATGTTGTCGTCTTATGAAAAACTTGGTTTCAACATGTCACTGAAAATAGCATTTCTTACATAGCCATCTTGACTTCTTCCCCAAAGATTGTGGTGTGGTAAGTGATGAACATGGGAGCGATTTCCTCAAGATGTTGCCACATTTGAGAAGAGGTATGTCGGAATGTGGATCCCTACTATTTTAGCAGATTACTGCTGGACTGTCATAAGGGATGTTCCCGAGTATGTGTATAAGCATCAAGCCAAGTGAAAACGGTCATCTGAATTTATCTCTGAACAAAATATGTAATTGTATATACTGCACATATGGACATTTAACATTTGTAATCCTTTATATACATTTGTTAGCAATTAATTTATATATTTTCTTTCGTGCTTAACATAGTTCTGGTACAAAGTAGACTACAAAGTATTTTCATTCATTAATTTTTTCTTAATATTTTACTTCTGCATTTCCAGAATGGCACTGAAATTTATCAATGCATAAAACATAACATAATTCAAGTAATTATTCACTTGAAATTTGTTATGTTGAATCTTGGAACATGAATGCATATTTAGTTAATGACTTATTTATACAAAAATGTAAATTATTTTTAAAAAAACTAGAGCTAAATATTTATGAAGATGATGATTTTGTATCATTTTATACTGAAATAAACATAACTGACTCAAAATCATGCAATTTACATACTTTCACTTCAAATTTGTTGTTCAGTGTAATTTTTATTCCAGAAACATGCATTACTACTATACCCTCAGTGTTCTTAATAGATTCAAAAAATGCCTGTGAAATGCCAGTCACGTCACTACCACTGTCCAGTAAACACTTAACATGTATCCCTTGTACCCTTGCTGTTATTACAGGGTGCCTCACTTCCTTTTTACTTACCATATGATCTTCTTCATACAAGAAGTCCTCATTAATCCTTTCCCTGGAAAAACCATCATCCTGCATACCAAAATGGTTATCACACACAGTCAAATGACAGATAGCATGGTCCTTGTCCTCACTACAACTCTCACACTCTAACTCTTCATTAGGCCTAATATTATCCTCCTTTATTCTTTCTTTACTTACCACATGGCCATCATTATCAATTATAAATTCAAATACCTTATCCTCATCACTACTGGATTCGTCACTGCTATCATCATTACCATTACTGTCAGAATCAGACCCACTGTCACTTTCACTGTCCTCAAATATTTGGCTAGTTAGTTGATCCTTGTTTCCAGTGTTAGACCACAAAGCAAGACACCTGACTTCCTTATGTCCTTTTAAAAATTTAACATACATTTTGACACTTTGGACATCCTGAGCAACAGCAACACACTATGTTTCATCACTTGATTTCATTATAAGTTCCTCCTCTCCTTCTATGGGATAAACATTGCTACCCACACCATCATTCAACATCTCACTAGAATTAGAAATTACACTCATCTTACTACTGTCAGTTTCATTGCCCTTACCTGTGGTTACATCACATTTATATACAAGTGGCTCTTCATCACTACCTGCTGGAGTGCAAGCCAAAATTTGGGCAATATCTACTTTAAATGATTTGATCCAGAATTAAAGTCATCTCCTCCATTTCTTTTACTTGAATTTCTTCCACCATTTCCATGCCCATTCTGGTAATCCACCACCCAACCATTCCTTGAATTTCTACTGTAATTAGCCCTGTTCATCCTATTTACCAGAAATTCTCTCCTTGATTGATAATTGTCATCAAAATTCCTCCTATGATCTTCCACTGAGGGCTTCACCCTCTCCACTTTATCAACATAATTCAAGAAATCCCTAATATTACCCCTAGGGGCAGGTACAAGCAATTCTCTAACTTTCTGAGGCAACTTAGTTTCTAAACCCATAATTATTGATTGACTATGCACTATGAGTTAGGCCGAATTATTTGTTTAAATCATGAAATTAACAGCTACCGTTATGCAAACAGTACTTTTGACAAAACTATTAATTACTTTGGAATTAATTAAGGGCTGGCTTTGCTAACATGTTTTCAATTAGAGCCAAATACATCCTTTAAGGATACTATTAGTTGTTCCCCCAAATATTTATGATTAGTATAGAATTGATATTTGTTTATACATCAACAATGGAATTTAAGTTATGAAACAGTTACTGATTTCACCCTGTAACGAAAGGTATTAACTAGGAATAGTCAAAATAAATTAGAAAAATTACATAAAACTAAGCGCAAAATTAGATCTGATGTTATATTCTTTAAAACTGAGTGCCAACCTTCCTCTTTTATGAAAATGCAGATTATACTTATGTATGTTAATGGTAATTAGTTAAAAGTGAAAAAAATGTATTTTAAGGGGGTAGATGACAAAAAAAGACTGGAAGTCAAAATATTCCGGCTTGCTTTGTCACAGAGACAATAGAAGATTTTTAAAATGTGTTGTTGTGGGAGAATACTGAAGATTGGATGGATAGATCAGAAAATGAAGAAAAGGTACTGAATCAAGTTGGAAAGAAACAATTTGTGTCACAACTGGACTAACAGATGTTATTGCTTGATATACACATTGTGAGGCATCAAGCAGTACTTAATATGGTATTAGAGAGAACTGTGGGAGGTAAGCACTGCAGAGGGAGATGAAAACTTGACTACAGCAAGCAGATTCAGGAGGAAGTGGGTTGCATAGTTATGCGGAGATGAAGAGATTAGACTTGTGTGAAGAGCTGTGTCAAACTAGTCTTCAGATAGACCACCATGATAAGAACAACATTCATGTTAGTAATTCAGTCAAGCTGGAAAAAAAGGTGAATACCAGAATGTGTAAAAAGAGGAACTGAAGATACACCAAAAATGGAGCAATTGTTTATACTGTGTTTGAAACAGTCAGAGAAATTGGAAGATCAGTCTGCAATTCAGTTTCACATGAGCACATATTTAAGCAGTATGAGCAACCTACATTACATTTAGCTGTTGGTATTTTATGTAGGTTTAAGAAAAATCTCAATTATAAACCAGGAGTAACCACTTCATATGATGCAATTAATATTACCAAATCCAAAGTACCCCTGAAGTTGACAGATACTTGAAGCTTCAGCTGAAGTACACATAGAGTTTAGCACTTTAAATACAAGTACACCCCACTTGTAACAGTCCTCCCTTTCTTACAATATTTACAATGCCCATTTAGCAGTTGCAAATTTAATCAAGGCTGTTGGAGTTTATATGGTAGGGGATGAATATGCTACAAACAGACGAACAAGGGAATGTTAAGAGATGTGACCATGTGTGTGTTACCAGTGCCCTGTCCCTGTCTTGATCTTTTGATATAGCTGGAAAAATTTTGCATTGAAATGTAATAAATAATGTAATGTCCTTGGTTGTAACTTATGAGTAATAAGAAGTATTTCCAATTAAAGACAATGTTTGTTAGACATAGTTTCAATCTAACTATATTTCATTGTGCAGTCATACTTGTCATCCTCTGTACAACTCGTTTTATTCTGGTTACCATCAGTGTGGAATATTTTTTCATGAAATTTACAGAATTTTAAATTGAACACCATTTTGGGGAAGTAGCATTTCTCACTATGCACATAACAATTGTTAGTTTTAAACATTGGAACCACAAAATGTCTGACGTGACTTGGTTCATAACATCTTATTACATTAATTTCCCCTGAATTTTTCAATTAATGTACACTTTCACTACTTATCCTCATGAAATTTATCTCAGTTTTTATAATCACAATGTTCAGTAGTACTTGCTTCACTGAATGAATTTCTATCTTCAGTCACACCATGCTTCTGTACTCATCCCGAGTCACACTGTGCTTCTGTGCTCATCCCTTGGCTCGTATCCTCTGTCTCTTACTCATAGTTCAAAGTGGATGTCCACCTATTAAAGAACTTGCCACCCCAGTCAATGTAGTACCCTTACATGCTGCAAGAAAAGAGAAGAGTGAGGATGATTACATTTGCTGTCCCTAATTGCTAATTCGTTCATTGTGCTATGTAGAGCCTATCACTAAGGGGAAACTACTGTTAAAAATTTAAAAATACTATTCATCACTTCCCTTTACATGTATGAGGTGTTGATTTTCTGATACAAAAAGCAACATACACTTTCCATTGCAACTACAGCAATTGTCATTAGAAGGATTTATAACTTCTGACACACTGTTTAAAATGCTATGCCCAAACAACAGAGTCGATGAAATTAAAAGTTTACAATAAAATATAAGGCAGTAATGTATTTAACAGGGAGTGTTATTCACTGAAAAGATTACTATTCACCCTTCTGGTGGAAAAGTGCTATTATTCTGTTGAAGAATTTATTGAGAACACTTCCACAGTTTGAAAAAGTGAATTGTAAATTTTAATTTTTTGTGTTCAGAAAACTATAATATACAGGGTTATTACAAATGATTGAAGTGATTTCACAGCTCTACAATAACTTTATTATTTGAGATATTTTCACAATGCTTTGCACACACATACAAAAACTCAAAAAGTTTTTTTAGGCATTCACAAATGTTCGATATGTGCCCCTTTAGTGATTCGGCAGACATCAAGCCGATAATCAAGTGCCTCCCACACTCGGTGCAGCATGTCCCCATCAATGAGTTCGAAAGCATCGTTGATGCGAGCTCGCAGTTCTGGCACGAATGTGTGAGGATTCTCTACCGCCCAGATTCACACATTGTGTCTGTTCACTTCACCATTAAGAAAAAATTTTGCTTCATCACTGAAAACAAGTTTCGCACTGAACGCATCCTCTTCCATGAGCTGTTGCAACCGCGCCGAAAATTCAAAGCGTTTGACTTTGTCATCGGGTGTCAGGGCTTGTAGCAATTGTAAACGGTAAGGCTTCTGCTTTAGCCTTTTCTGTAAGATTTTCCAAACCGTCGGCTGTGGTACGTTTAGCTCCCTGCTTGCTTTATTCGTCGACTTCCGCGGGCTACGCGTGAAACTTGCCCGCACGCGTTCAACCGTTTCTTCACTCACTGCAGGCCGACCCGTTGATTTCCCCTTACAGAGGCATCCAGAAGCTTTAAACTGCGCATACCATCGCCGAATGGAGTTAGCAGTTGGTGGATCTTTGTTGAACTTCGTCCTGAAGTGTCGTTGCACTGTTATGACTGACTGATGTGCGTGCATTTCAAGCACGACATACGCTTTCTCGGTTCCTGTCGAGATTTTGTCTCACTGTGCTCTCGACCGCTCTGGCGGCAGAAACCTGAAGTGCGGCTTCAGCCGAACAAAACTTTATGAGTTTTTCTACGTATCTGTAGTGTGTTGTGACCATATGTCAATGAATGGAGCTACAGTGAATTTATGAAATTGCTTCAGTCATTTGTAATAGCCCTGTATATTTATGAAGCTGTATCCCAGAAATGTATGTAAAATAATATAAACTTTCGTATTTCATATAAAAATCATTATCATCATAAAACTTGGCATGCTTCCTATACATAAAACCAAATGATTTGAGAATTGTATGTTACAAGATGATAAATCACATTTACAAGATGAATAAATCACATTTCATATTTATGAAATGAGTCAAGGTATACTTTAAAAGAATTGTAGCAGCTCTTAGAAGTCAAATCTGTACATTGTCTTGACAATTAAATATCACTGTATTTGTAGATACTATTTGTAATTATGTTAGCTAAATGCAACCTAAAAATTGTACAGGAAAGCTATTGCTTTGGAAAAAAAACTCTGCTGCTTCTTCACTTACACTAAATAGCTATTGTTTTCTCCTACTGATTAATTAATATTTTTATGACTATTTTGGAAAAGTAAACAACTGAAAATCCAGGATGGAATAACAACAATATTATGAAAAGAATCAATTATTGATAATATAATGTAAATGGACAGATAAAAAAAATCTACTCACCAAGCAGTGACAGGGGAAAACAAACACACACACACACACACACACACACACACACACACATACACACACACATACACACACAAATTTAACTTTTACAAGCTTTTGGAGCCAGAGGCTCCTTCTTCTTGTGGAAGAGCTGAAGGGGAAGGAAGAGGCATGGAGGAAAAGGATTGGAGAGTCTTAGGGGGTTTAGAAAAGTCACCCGGACTCCCGGTTCAGGGGAGGTTTACCAGTTGAGATGAGAAGGGGACTGCACCGAACGAGATTTGAAAAACCTGAGATCTTACAGGTGGAAACCAGAGTAATATGCAAGACAGAGATTACTACTAAAACATCTTTTCACTCTTATTAACTCATGCACGACATTATTACTAAAACATCGTAAAAGTTAAATCCTATTGTGTGTGTGTTCCCTTGTCACTGCTTGGTGAGTAGATTTTTTTATCTGTCCATTTGCATAATATTATGAAAATGATAGAGTGCTACTCACCATATAGAGCAGATGTTGAGTCGCAGACAGCCACAAAAAGCCCTTCTAAAATTGACAATACACGCGTATTCATGCAAGCACAACTCACATGCATATGATTACTGTCTTTGACTGCTGGGGTCAGACTCATGTGTTTTGCAGTTTTTTTTATTGTGCCTGTCTGTGACTCAACATCTTCTCTATATGGCAACTATCCTTTTGATGTGCATGTAATGACTATGTTTCCATCGATGGCTCGGGATTGGAAGTGTTTTGTCATATTATTGCTGTTCTATCAAATGAGTAATGACCTTTTTTTATACATCTCAGAATGTTTCTGGTTGTACTAATTCTTGTTTGCTCTTTCTGATACTTTTGTTTCATAGTACACAATTTTACTTTTGAAATGACTTTCCAGTCTCTCTCTCTGCTTTTTCCTTTATTAAACCTTACTTTATTGAGCCTCATTTTACTTTTGAAGATCGATGATAAACTATTTGACAATGCAGTGTACATTTGACCTAGAGACTATTTTTAAAATGTTTGCTGTTATAACAGTTTCTTTATTTTTTTGCAGTGTCAGTGTGGCTGATGTCATTGATTGGAAGTCTTGCATTCCCGACATTTTTGGTTCTATGGTATACCGTGCTTGTGTTTGAGTTATTCATTCCCATAACTGGAAGAATTGGACCAGACAAAAATCCTGAAATATTTATTGGAGGAATATCCTTTTTAATGTGCATACAAGCCACGAGTTATTTGGTATGTTAAACTTTTTAATTTACATGTTGAAAAGTCATAGTAAATTATGATTTTTTAAAATAATTCTAATCAGATTTTGTTTTCTCTGCCTTTGTGTGGAACACATTGCGAGGTTCAAAAGTAATAGTATTTAAATTAAGCATTTTGTATTGTGTGTGTGTGTGTGTGTGTGTGTGTGTGTGTGTGTGTGTGTGTGAGAGAGAGAGAGAGAGAGAGAGAGAGAGAGAGAGAGAGAGAGAGAGAGAGAGAGGGGGGGGGAGAGAGAAAGGGGGGGGGGAGGGCGGGAGATTACCATGTGCCGCTGGACAGCAAGCATATTGAATAACTAGTTGTCTATTGGTGTGCAATGTCTACCTGACATACTCCGGTGCAGTGAATGCAGTGTAGGAATATTAATAATATCAGAAATGGAAGAAGAGCACATATCTGCCAGCTGCTATAACAGAGAGAGACTGAAAAGCACCTTTATTGAATCTTTAGCTTGCAGCATTCTTCAAAGTTCATTCATCCCACCATGTCCCACCCAATCATTTTTATTTGTTTGCTGTGCTTAACATGCAACAATTTTGATGGTATTAGGTCATCTAGAGAAGAATAAGAAAGACATGACCATGGCACTTTGTAAGGCACAAAGCCCGCATCTCGTGGTCGTGCGGTAGCGTTCTCGCTTCCCACGCCCGGGTTCCCGGGTTCGATTCCCGGCGGGGTCAGGGATTTTCTCTGCCTCGTGATGGCTGGGTGTTGTGTGCTGTCCTTAGGTTAGTTAGGTTTAAGTAGTTCTGAGTTCTAGGGGACTTATGACCACAGCAGTTGAGTCCCATAGTGCTCAGAGCCATTTGAACCATTTTTTTGTAAGGCACAAAACATATAATCCAAAAGGATTCGGAAATTCCCTCATTCCAGACACGTATCCAGTATCTTTAAAAATAGACTATTATGTATGTCCATCACTTTGTTGATGTTACCTCTGTTTGTGTCAGTGTGTGTCATCTGTATCTGATCATACTACCTTAGATACCTATGTTTTCATTCTTGTCACTGAAACTATGCTTGGTTTTATCACTGTTATTTCACACGAATCAGGGTCACTTGTACCTGAGGCTTCCATGAGCTAGGTGCTTCCAGTTGTTGAATTCAGAACATAATCATTGATTTCTCACTCAGAAACTGTAATTGAATATAAATCCTTAATTTTTTTCCAACAGTTAGTTTTTAAAATTTTAATTTTTAAAATTTTACTTATCTGATCACTTGGTGATCCTGCAGCTGCCACTGCTTGCCTTAATGTGAGCTTCCACTTATGTAAATATCATACTCCAGCCAGGAATTTCCATTGTTGTGTTATATTTATGTTTCTGTCACATGAAGTGAACTGGGAAATGTCCAAGTATACATTTTTATGAATTTCAAATCTCCCCTTATAACCTTCATATTTAAGGAACAGGTTCTATTTCCAGTCCAGATCTCCGCATTTATAAACTGACAATGTCACCACTGTTTTTACCAGGTACCACAGAGTGTAAGACACTGAACTCATTTTTGGAAGGCGAGGCTCAAATCCAGCCATCCAAATTCAAATTCTGTGTTGTCCTATCACTTAAATATGACTGCCATGATGGTTCTTCTGAATAGCAGGATTTCCTCCTGCATTGTTGTACAACTGGACAAGTGTTCTGTCTCTAATGATGTACTCAAAAATGTTTTAACCTCTAACCTTAATTTTCTTTCTCCTTCCTTCACTGCTCTTCTGTTCTATAACTATTGCTCATATTTATATACAAATTTATTTGTTATATTTTCATAATAACTTAGAAGGTTTGTTAATGCTGTCGCTAGTGAGAAATTTCTTTTTCATGTTGTGATTTAAAACTGGTTTGGACTAGAATCCAGAAACCATATTTCCTTGTGTAAGACCAGGATTTCATAAGTAGTACTCTAATATTGTATCCGTTACACCTAAAATTGTACCTGTTCTGTGAAGAGAAGTTTCATAGTATTAGTTGAATCTTTATTACATTCTGCAGCTCTTCCTCACATGTTTCACCAGTGCCTCTTAATTATTATTTTTTGTCTTACTATACTCTTGGAATTTGTACTGTTACCAAATGTGTCATTCCCATCCTCTCAAAAATTCCATCACTGACAAGAAATACTTTCATATCTCTCTCTCTCTCTCTCTCTCTCTCTCTCTCTCTCTCTCTCACACACACACACACACACTCACACACCATTACAGCTACATTGTGCCAGCTGAATAAACAGTGCATTGACTGGAGTCTGACAGGCAGAATGTGGTAAGTGTTTGCATCGGATGGAGTGGGTGAAGGAAGGAAAGAGGAAAGGAACAGGATAGAAGGTTGGCCAAGGGTGGCTAATGGCTCAGACACAAGCAGGATGTGTAGAGATAGAAATTCGAGAGGCAGAGGCAGCAGGCGCAGAGCCCCATCCCGTGTGTCATTTTCCTATCTCATACACATGCTGCCTCCCTCCAAGCCACCAGCCACTCTTCCCTAACTCCACCTTCCTTCCTCTCCCTACCTCTTTTCACCCCTTGCCTTCTCCATCTGTCAGAGCCCATCAGCTCAGTCTGCTGAACTGCAGTCTCAGTGTTGTGTATTTTGACAGTGCAGTGTAACTGTACAGGTGTGTGTGTGTGTGTGTGTGTGTGTGTGTGTGTGTGTGTGTGTGTGGGCACGGGCACAGGCGTGCGTTTCCTGTACTTTTAAACCATTTACATTCTGCTAGATCCTTCCATATGACATTTCCAGTTTTGTTTTGTAATTAGTATTTAGTATCATCTCAAGCTAAAATTACTTATTGGGTGTTTTTTGTTAGACATTAGTACCAATAAGTGAAAAGTATTGGTTTGGTTATTACTACAGCTATGACTACAGGTTAAAAATTGAAAGTGTAGGTTTATGAGCCCAGTCAATAGACTGGTCTCAGATTAGTGTGGCACAATGTTCAGTCCAAGGATTTGTATTGATGTGTGAGTAGTGAAACACAAAGAATAATATATTTTTCAGCAGCAGCTGAGTTCATCTGATGTGTTATGCTATTTTGAAGCACCACAGCTAAGCTCAGCGACTGAATGCAGTCTACAGAACATGTAACTAATAGTCTCTCATTAACCATATACGTTGACTCACATCCAAGTACAGGTCCTTTCATAATAACAATTTGTCGACTATGTGAAGTCTCTCATTGACTAGATATGTTGAGTGATGCCAAGGTAGTTGTCCTTTCATAATAATAGTTCATCCACTATGTGGAGGTCCACCAGGTTCATAGAAAAAACAGGAAAGCACTTATCATTGCTAAAATGAAAACTCAGAGGTAGGAATAGTGTCCCAAAATGAAGATGACTGACCTCTCATTTGCCAATGAATGGTGGGAGACACATAGAGACACACACAAAGATCACATAGGCTCATTAACTTTGTCAGCTTCTGCTCTATTTCTAATTTTAACTGTTTATAAATACATATATATGCATTGGGCACCACACACACCTACCCCTGCTTGAAAACTGCTGAGTTTCTACAATCTTTATGTGTGAGTATGTGCCACCTGTGACTTGCCTGCAGATAGATTGACGCATATCCTCATGTTTGGATGTAGAGATTCAACATTTATGTTTTTTCAATTTGGAAGAAAACCCTCACATTAACAAATTATCTTTCTGTGTTTGTGTACATATTAATTGTGGAGAAATGGCTATTGGCAGCCTAGGTGGGAAGTTTCAAAACAGTACACACTACATTGCAAAGTGAAAGATTCATTCTGGAAGCAACCCTTAGGCCATGGTAGAGCCATTTCTCTGCAGTACCCTTTCTTCTTGTAATGCTGGTCCAAAAGGGATGCTGGAGAGATTATGAGAAACTGGATAGTAAGACAGTGGTACTGGCAGAATTGAAGCTTGGAGACCACCTGTGAATTGTGAGTGAATTGCTCCATTAGAAAGAATTTCACCCATCGAAGATAAGTCTCTGGGTTTGTATTCCTGTCTGGCACACAGTTTTAATCTGGCAGGAAATTTGAAAACAGCACACACTGTGCTGCAGAATGAAAGCTTCATTCTGTTACTTGAGCGATTCTGTCAGCACATGTGTTATTGTTTTGTTTGATTTACGAAGTTCAAATATGATGTTGGAAATTCCTGGATGAAATTCAAATAACAGAATCTGTAAAGAAAATTACTTACCATGTAGTTGAGGTTTTAGACTTTGAACAGGCAAGTAAAAAATACTGTAACATTGGTGAGCTTTTGCACAGTGCACTTCTTCAGGTTAACTCAAAAAGTTTTATGTTTTTGCCAGTCAGCACTTAATAAGCATGTTGTTTGGAAGTTGAGCAACCTTTAAAATCATGTTTATGTGCCTGTGATCTGCTCTATACCTCAGCTATACAGTGAGTGCTTACCTTTACTTACTTGGAGATAATAGAATAACAGCAATAACAATAACATTAGACTACAAATGAAATATCACATTGCCACTTACCTTACTTGATAAGTAAGAGCTCTATGCGATGCTTATGATACACTTGAAAAGAAAAGAAAATGGTAGGAACAAGGGTGGAAAGAGGGGGAGAAACAAGAGACAACACAGAAGCTCTTGGACTTACTGTTACTGTGTGAAGAAGTTGTTGTAGCATGAAGGAGAGTCAGATATTATTAACATTTTTGATTTTACAATGTATTTACAAAAAAATGTTGGTTTGTCATATACATTATTTTTCAACATATTCTCTTTTCTTTTTAATGCACTTGGTCCAGCAGTCCATAAGCTTGCATATTCCTGTAAAGAAGTAGGTTTTCTGTTGGTCATTAAGCCATTTTTGACATACTTTCTGCACACAGCATCTGAGGAAAATTCATGACCTCACAAAACGTCCTTGAGTGGCCTAAGAAAAAAAATTAAAGTCAGAGGGAGCAAAATGTGGGCTGTAGGAAGGGCATTGTAGCAGCTGTGAACACAATTTATTGACAGTTTTAACAGTGTGGTGAGTCACATGCAGTCATTGTCGTGCAAGAGCAACAGTTTCTTTGACAACAGAGCTCATTGTTTGCTACAAATTACTGGCTTTTGTGTGTTTGTCAACAGATTGCTGTAAGACTCATTGTTGATGGTTGTTCCCTTTGTCATATACTTTTCCATTATAGGCCTAATTTGTGTCCTAAATAATGTTTAGCATAACCTTTCCTGCTAATGAGAGTGTCTGTAATTTTTTTGTCTTTGGTTATCTAGAGTTAAAAACTCATACTGTGGTGTGTTGATTTTGGCTCATAATGGTGAATCCATATTTCACCAACCCGGACTATACTGGTCAGAAATGATTCGCCTTCTCTGTTACAATAATGGAACTGTCCACATGTTTGATGTTGAGCTCCTCGGTAAGGTGTCTCGCAGAAACTTTATGGAAGCTGAGTTATTCGTGAAAGGTATGATAAGCAGAATCATGATCAGTGTCATAGGAATTTGCTTATCCACTAAAATCATCTGAATCTTTTGGACTCTGGTGGATGAACATTCTGATCAGTCTTCATATGTCACACTCAACCAGCCACTTTCAGACATCTTGATCCACAAATAAATGCTTTAACATGATGTAGCACTGCCCCCTGTGCTGAAAGTCTACAGTGAATTTCAGGTCCTTTGACCCCTTCTGACCAGAGAAATTGAATAACTGCTCATTGTTCCTCCTTGGTACAAACTGGTAGCATAATGGACTTGTTTACATTGTCACTGACAGGATGCAGCCAAAGTGGTCAGAATCAAATGGCATGTGTATGACTACAGTGGTACCAACTATAAGTGTGCATCCATAGAAGGCAATGTTAGAATTATGAAGAAGTGTTATGAGAAAAGTGTGGGTAATTCTTGACGCTCTTTCGTAGTACTATTAGTACTTACTAAAGCTGCAGCAAGAAGTAGTATTGCCTTATATTTCTATTTATGTTGTCAAATAAATGAAAATTTACATTATTAAAAAAAATGTTATTTCTTTTGCAGACACCACTAATTGTGCTGGTGAAAAAGGGTGGAACATTTCTCGGTGTTCTATTAGCCTTGAATTTGGCGGCATTGCTAGCTGCAATTGCCACTCCTTCCTTATTTCCATACAGTGCCAATGTACTGTCTCCCACAACACAGAGGATATATGCTTTTGTAAGTATTGATAGTTATTCCTAAGTGAAAGCTAACTGATTTCTTGTTTCAAGGAAAAAACCTTGTTAATGTTGTTGATTTCTTGCTCTCACTTTACATGCAGAGTACTATATTAGGTGAAATTAAGGAAGATGGTATAATATATGATTAAAGACATAAATAATTTTAACTATGATTTAATTGGTATTTAGTGTTTTTTTTTTCCATCGATGTAATGTAACACAAAGCTGACTATGTAATTTATTTCCATTTTGTGTGGCCAAGTGATAATACTTCTATGCCTATTGAAATTGTACCTCTCGGTGTCATATTCAGGATATTTCATGATTCCTATTACAGGCTTCTAGGGATTGTAGAGGAAATTTAGTAGATAACGTTTTGATAACGAACCCATGTCCAGAAATGTACTGTGACATGGGCAATGTTCCGAGTACTTGTCATTGAGTTTTCTTGTACATAACAAAGGATGTCCTCTTCAAATTCGAGAATGTGGTGTGCCCTCGAACACAACAGTCAACCCTAGTTGCAAATGTTCCAGTTTCTAGCAGCTCTTAATGTAGTTGGACAAAAATGTTATGTGATTTTTGTGCACATTCTATGAAGCAGGAGATTTGAAACTGACCCAGTCTTCAGAATTGTATTATATCCAAACTGCCCATTTCTGGACATGGGATCCTTATCAAAACTTAGTAGAAAAAGTCCCCTCTACAATCCCTTGAAACCTGTAATAGGAACTGTGAAACAACCGTATAATATATTGCTAGCTACTGCAGAATCACATTTCTGAAGGTGTATGTTAAACTGTGTGTTCCTGGTCATTATGTTTCATTTTCAGTTCTGCCACAGATTACTCATTATTGTGATTTACTGAGTGTACAAACTTTTGGCACTGACATTTGTGCATCTATTTTACCATCCTACTTTCACTTTCATACTTTAAAACTGAAGGAATTGCAAAAAGGTGGGACTTTAAGGAGGTGGGATCTGGATAAACTGACAGAACCAGAGGTTGTAGAGAGTTTCAGGGAGAACATTAGGGAACGATTGACAGGAATGGGGGAATGATACTGTAGAAGAAGAATGGGTAGCTTTGAGGGATGAAATAGTGAAGGCAGCAGAGGATCAAGTAGGTAAAAAGACGAGGGCCAGTAGAAATCCTTGGGTAACAGAATATATATTGAATTTAATTGATGAAAGGAGAAAATATAAAAATAGAGTAAATGAAGCAGGCAAAAAGCAATACAAACATCTCAACATACAGATCGACAGGAAGTGCAAAATGGCTAAGCAGGGATGGCTAGAGGATAAATGTAAGGATGTAGAGGCTTTTCTCTCTAGGGGTAAGATAGATACTTCCTACAGGAAAATTAAAGAGACTTTTGGAGAAAAGAGAACCACTTGTATGAATATCAAGAGCTCAGATGGAAACCCAGTTCTAAACAAAGAAGAGAAAGCAGAAAGGTGGAAGGAATATATAGAGGGTCTGTACAAGGATGATGTACTTGAGGACAATATTATGTAAATGGAGGAGGATGTAGATTAAGATGAAATGGGATATATGATATTGCATGAAGAGTTTGACAGAGCACTGAAAGACCTAAGCTGAAACAAGGTTCTGGGAGTAGACAACATTCCATTAGAACTACTGATAGCCTTGGGAGAGCCAGCCCTGACAAAACTCTACCATCTGGTGAGCAAGATGTATGAGACAGGCGAAATGCCCCCAAGAAGAATATAATAATTCCAATCCCAAAGACAGCAGGTGTTGACAGATGTGAAGATTACTGAACTATCAGTTTAATAATCCATGGCTGCAAAATACTAACACGAATTTTTTACAGACGAATGGAAAAACTGGTAGAAGCTGACCTCGGGGAAGATCAGTTTGGATTCCGTAGAAATGTTGGAACGCGTGAGGCAATACAGACCCTACGACTTATCTTAGAAAATAGATTAAGGAAAGGCAAACCTACATTTCTAGCATTTGTAGACTTAGAGAAAGCTTTTGACAATGTTAACTGGAATACTCTATTTCAAATTCTGAAGGTGGCAGGGGTAAAATACAGGGAGCAAAAGGCTGTTTACAATTTGTACAGAAACCAGATGGCAGTTATAAGCAAGCAGTAAAGGAAACAAAAGAAAAATTCGGAGTTGGTATTAAAATCCATGGAGAAGAAATAAAAACTTTGAGGTTTGCCGGTGACATTGTAATTCTGTCAGAGACAGCAAATGACTGGGAAGAGCAGTTGAACGGAATGGACAGTGTCCTGAAAGGAGGATATAAGATGAACATCAACAGAAGCAAAACAAGGATAATGGAATGTAGTCGAATTAAATCGGGTGATGCTGAGGGAATTAGATTAGGAAATGAGGCACTTAAAGTAGTAAAGGAGTTTTGCTATTTGGGGAGCAAAATAACTGATGATGGTCGAAGTAGAGAGGATATAAAATGTAGACTGGCAATGGCAAGGAAACCGTTTCTGAAGAAGAGAAATTTGTTAACATCGAGTATAGATTTAAGTGTCAGGAAGTCGTTTCTGAAAGTATTTGTATGGAGTGTAGCCATGTATGGAAGTGAAACATGGACGATAAACAGTTTGGACAAGAAGAGAATAGAAGCCTTTGAAATGTGATGCTACAGAAGAATGCTGAAGATTAGATGGGTAGATCACATAACTAATGGGGAGATACTGAATAGAATTGGGGAGAAGAGAAGTTTGTGGCACAACTTGACAAGAAGAAGGGACCGGTTGGTAGGACATGTTCTGAGGCATCAAGCGATCACAAATTTTGCATTGGAGGGCAGCGTGGAGGGTAAAAATCGTAGAGGGAGACCAAGAGATGAATACACTAAGCAAATTCAGAAGGATGTAGGTTGCAGTAGGTACTGGGAGATGAAGAAGCTTGCACAGGATAGAGTAGCATGGAGAGCTGCATCAAACCAGACCACCACAACACACACATGTACTGCTCAGCGAAAACGAATTTTGTCGGCCCTTATTTTGGAAACTGCAAGTCATAACTGTTCCCTGCATATACATTTACAAATTATAATCTCCCTACACAGCAGAAAAAAATAACTTCAGGATAATCATTTTAACCGCACATACAACCGAGAAATAAAAAGGATTTTATGCTACCCATTCAGAATTGAAATTATATGCATGGACTTTACAGTATGTGGCAGGAGCGGCCAGGAATTCCCCAAGTGCTGTAGCGCTTAGCCTCGCTGCACACATCACCCACCATCATGCCATGCTGTCTGAGTGTGAGGAGGGGAAGAGAGGGAAACTGTGAACATGCCACATTTAAATAGTAGTGCAGTCTCACTGCACACAACTTGGTTTTATATTTCACATTTCTCAACAACATGGACTACAAACAAAACATATTTTCAGTATTACTAAATTATTTTTGGGGTGCTGAAGACATAATATAATTTTTGTCTGCTACAAACTGTTGGCATACAGACAGATGCAGTCAGTTTCAGTCGGGTTATCACGTAATCATGACTTATTCAGTTTCACAAGTGAAAAAAAGTCATTCACATAAATCTGTTGATCAAAATATTATACCATTTCAAAACTTTGATCCATTATGGACGTTGGACACTGTGGCTTTGATGAATAAAAGTTTTGAGAAATTGCTGCAACCAGTTGCTTTTTGTAATTATTCAGTTTTTATTTATCAAGACCATTTCTGAATCACCTAGCAATTTATAATCAGATGGTACATATTTATTGAATATTTGGAGCCTTGTAGGGGTCATTTAGATGTGACAAGATGTACAAATGAAACATGTAAGCATTGATCTCATGATTTAAATAATTTTTGCCACATTCATTGCTTACATGTTTCATTTTTACAACTTGCCACACCCACATGACATCTATGAGGCTCCAGACATACAATAAATATGTACCATCTGGTGGTGAATCAGCAGTCAATTTGAAACTTCATGGTAAATAACAACTGAAGAATTACAAAAGACAGTATAGCACTTTTACAACCTCATGATGGGGATGTGGAAACTGTACTTGAGGAAAGCAATGTAGATGTCCTTGACAGCTTTAACATAAAATGATTTGTCATAAAAACAGGAATTACCATGCAGGTCAGTCAATCACATCTACTCAACATAGGGGCATTTTCAACTGAAATGGCAAATTGTTTCGAAAACAGCTCTAAAACAGATTTAAGATGGGCAGTGCCCTCAAAATGTTTAGAAAACAATTCCTGTAGCTCTTTCAAGGCTACAGTGAATTCTTCAAACCATGCATTTTCATTAACAACTGTGAGATTAGCAAACTGGACTGTGTTTGTCAGAATGTGTCCCGTCTATAACCCAATTTTCTTTTTAAATGTATCCTCATCAAATCAGAAAGAAATTGCTTCTCACTCTGCAATGTCTTACTGTGGACAGTGTGCAGTCAACTGAAAATGCAAGGCAGGTAGTCTATTCTTTTTGTTATTGCACTCTTTTTTTTTCCTTCATAAATTCAACAATGCCAATTTTTAAATTGAAAAATTGTTCCAGGCTTGCCCCTTGATTTAACCCACACACTTTACAGTAATATATAAAGTCTGCATACTTTCCTTTCAGTTCCATCAAAAACTGTTGCAACTTACAGAGGAATAATGTGTGTGACTTCAGAAATTATTGATGGGTACCAATAATTTCTCCAGGTGGTGGATGCCTCTAAATTCAGTACATATGGTTCTTGATGTATAGACAAATGAATCCCATCTGTTGATTATTGTAATTTTTTGACCTTTAAATGTGGACTAAATCTTTAAATTCTTCTTGCATGGTATTATAATATTGTTTCGTAACAAATTTGTAGTACGCATTGCTTATGCGAGTGTGTAATATCTATTGAGAATTCTCACCCCTCTGTTCTTCCATTCCCCATCATTTTTAAAGGCTTCTAATGATAGATCAATAGACTACCTCTTTTTGTACAAATAGCCACTGGAACTATGAACGTCCTTACCACAAACAAATAGCTAAGGGTAAACAGTGCTGTCACCACAATACTGCTGAACTGAAAAGAGTTGTGCCCACTAACATTGTTAACTGCAACATGCAGTAGACATACTTTGTTGGTGCTGCACATTTTAGTGGTTTTGACTGAGATAAACTCATGCTGCAGTGTTCTTCTTTGGCACACCAGTGTAGAAGTGTGCGCAGAGTCAGCTAAGTGAAAAATCCATGCAATATGCTCGTTTATTTATATATAAAAGCCAACTTAGAAATTTTTCTTTGTGTGAGACCGTGTGCACAAGATTCTGTGCGATTTAAAGTTCTAGATTAGCATATTTTATTGTTTGCATCTTTTCTGTCTAATCTTTCATTGATTGTGTCAATATCCATTTGTATTGTGATATATTGTGAATTTTCGAACAGTGATAAACTTGTACTGTTATTGTCAATCATAGGCTTTAACTTAAATTGTTCTCTTTTAAAATTTTGAGAATACCAGGTAGTGGGCATATCCTGCTTAAAAAATTGTTGTCAAATTTCATTGTACAATTACATGAGAAATGGGTTATTTTGAGAATTTTTGGACACTTACAAAACTGTATTTTTGTAACTTACTGGTACGAGTGTTTTGGAAATGTAATTTGTTTTGTAGCAGATCAGTGTTTGTGGTTCACAGTTCTCCAAAGGATACATCTCCCCTGAACTTCAAATAAACGTGTGTTTTTTAGAATTTTTGGAAGCTGCCATTCTCCTTTGCATAATCTACGAGCAGTTTGTAGCAAATTGGTGTCTGTGGTTTAATTACTGTAGCAGATTTTCTAAGTAACATATTGTGTTACATCTAATTTTCCCTTAAAGAGGAATAGCCCTATATATTGCCTGCTTTTAGCACAAATTAACTCTGTTTTCGAGTTTGCTAACATACGCAGTTAACTTCAAAACCGTAGCTTTTACCCCAGGTGTTGTGTTGTGTTAATAGAAATCGTGTTTTGTGTATTTGCTTCAATTCTTATACGGATTTGGCAACTTTTCAGCTCAGCAGAGTAAAAGATAATCAGCGGACAAATTTAAAATTATTTATTCACTGCCTTAAAATACAATGCACCAGCCAAAATGCAGCCCCACTATGAATGCTGTTCTCAAACAAGGGATGAGTTGGTTGATCTTCGTAAGCAACTGGAAATCACACTGACTACTGTCAAACGATTGGCAGCTGCTGTGTTGGAAGAGCTCCCGAGAATCGTGTACCTGTGATACTTGTATCAGAGGTACTTCAAGTACTATCCCGTGGATCCTGTCTCCTCTGCAGAAAGTACAGGAACTCTCATTAATTGTCCACTTGACTGCGAGTGGCGTGTAAATGGTAGATCTAGGTGTCCTGGACAGGAAGGACGGGGATCAGGGAGGACTCAAAGTGTTATATCAATCCCCTAATCAACAAATTTGAGGTGCTGTCTTTCACTGAAACTGAAACTGAGCCAAAGGAACTTGTTCATTTGTCTAGGGGAAACCTGTTTTGTTCTGGTGTCAGGAGGAGGCAAACACAAAAGCTTAGGGGGTCTGTTAATCGTCGGCATGTCAAACTTATAGCGAATGATGGTACCCCTGAGGGAAATGACAGGAATGGACAGCAGGTGCACTCAGTGTGTATGCATGGGGGCCTCATTCAATGTGTTCAAGAGGCTATTCCTGCAGCCATTGAGAGAACAGGATGCAACCATCTGCAGGTTGTGGCACATGTTGGAACAAATATTGCCTGTAGTCTGGGCTCCGAGGACATTCTTGGGTCATTCCAGTGACTGGCAGGGTAAGTTGAGATCAGTCTTGCACATGGAGTTTCAATGAAGCTCACAATTTGCAGCATTGTCCCCAGAATTGATCATTGACCATCGGTTCTTAGTTGAGTGGAAGGACTGAACCAGAGACTTTGAAAGTTCTGTGACAAACAGGGCTGCAACTTCCTTAACTTCAGCCTTAGGGATGAGAACTGTAGGGTCCCCCAAAATGGGTCAGTTGTGCACTACCCCTCAGAGGCTGCTACTCAGGTAGCTGACTGTGTGTGGGGTGCACACAAGGGTTTACTAATTGGGCAACTCTCCATCCAATCCAGATAACAATAGCCATAGGAAACCCAGAAGTATCAGTGTAAGATCGAAAGATATGCCTCCCACAGGTGAGAGTATTAAAATCCTAATGGTAAACTGCCGAAGCATTCACAACAAAGTGCCAGAGTTTGAAGCTCTCATGAAAAGCAGTGAAGCTCACATAAAACTAAATACAGAAAGCTTATTGAAACCTGAAATTGATAGCAGTGGGATTTCAGGAGAAAATTTAAGGTTCTATCAAAAGGATAGGCAAATATGAAATGGAGGTGGTGTATTTGTCGCAGTAGACAAGAAACTTGGATGCGTTGAGGTAGAAATTGAAGCAGCAGGTGAGATTGTTTGGGCAAGACTCGGTATCAGGGGTGGACATAAAATGATAATTGGATGCTTCTATCGCCCACCAGACTCATCTCTTGATGTAACCAAAAACTTTAGAGAAAACCTCAGTTCACTTGTATGTAAGTTTCCCAATCATACTGGAATCACCAACAATTAATTGGGAAAATTACAGTTTCGTTAGTGGTGGACATGAAAAGACATCCTGTGAAACTTTACTAAATGCTTTATGTGAAAACTACTTGGAACAGGTAGATAGATACCCCACTCATGATGGAAAAGTATTTGATCTTATGGTAACAAATAGAACTGACCTCTTTGAGGATGTCCACATGACACAGTTGTGGCAACAACAGTTGCCAAAGTACAAAGGATAACTAAAACAAGCAGAAAGATGTATATGTTCAGTAGACTATATGTTCAGTAGACTAGATAAAAAAAATCAATAGTGTCATATCTCAGTGAGGAACTTGAAACTTTCAGCACGGGGCAGGAGGCTGTAGGCGAACTCTGGCTCAGATTTAAAAGAATAGTTGGCCAAGCACTATATATATGTGTACCCAGTAGAACAGCTCATAATAAGAGGGAACCTCCTTGGTATACAGTCACTGTAAAGAAACAGAGATTACTGCATAACAGGTATAAAACAAAGTATAGGGCTGTAGGTAGAGAGATACTCAATGAAACGTGCTTGGCTGTCAGGAGAGCAATGTGTGATGTGAGTACCATATCAGAATACTGTCAAATGATCTTTTACAGAACCAAAAGAAATTCTTGTCATATGCAAAGATTGCTAGTGGCACCAAAGTTAGTGCCCTATCCCTAGTGAATGAGACAGGAACTGAAATTGAGGGTACCAAAGCAAAAGCTGAAATGCTTAACTCCATTTTCAAATGTTCCTTCACGAAGGAAAACTCAGGAGAATTGCCCCAATTTAATCCTTGTACCACTGAAAAGATGAATGAGATGAGTATTAGTGTCAGTAGTATTGAGAAACAGCTGAAATAATTAAAATTGGACAAAACTCCAGGGTCCGAAGGAATCCCTGTCAGATTCTGTACTGAATTTGCAGCTGAGTTGGCCCCTCCTCTAACTATAATTTGTTGTAGAGCCTTCAAACAAAAAACCAAGTCCAGTTCTTGGAAAAAGGCACAGGTCACATCTTTCTACAAGAAGGGTAATAGAAATGATCTACAAAACTACCATCCAATATTGCTTTATTGTGAAACTTGGAACATATTCTGAGCTCAGACATAATGAAGTATGTTGAACAGAATGACCTCCTGTATGCCAACCAGCACGGATTTCGAAAACATCGATCATGTGAAATCCATCTTGCACTTTTCTTGCATGACATACTAAAAGCTTTAGATTGAGGCAATCATGTAGCTGCTGTATTTCTCGATTTCTGAAAAGCATTTGACTCAGTATCAAACCTATGCTTATTGCCAAAACTATGATTATATGGGGTATTAAATTTGTGACTGGATTGAGGACTTTTTGATAGGGAGAATGCAACATGTTATCTTGGATGAAGAGTCATCATCAGATGTGGAAGTAACTTGGGGTGTGCCCCAGGGTAGTGTGTCAGAACACTTGCTGTTCATGTTGTATATAAATGACCTTGAAAACAATATTAATAGTAAAATCAGGCTTTTTGCAGATGATGCATTTACCTGTAATGAAGTACTATGTGAAAGTATACAGTCAAATTTTGATAAGATTTCAAAGTGGTGCAGAGATTGGCAACTTGCTTTGAATGTTCAGAGATGTAAAATTTTGTGCTTCACAAAATGACAAAATGAAGTATCCTATGACTATAGTATCAGTGAGTCACTTTTGGAATTGGCCAGTGAGTCACTGTTGGAATTGGCCAACTCGTACAAGGACCTGGATATAACACTGACCTGGGTGTTACACTTGGTAGGGATATGAAATGGAATGATCACATAGGTTCAGTTATGGGTAAAGCGTAGGGTTAGACTTCGGTTTATTAGTAGATTACTGAGGTACTGCAATCAATCTACAAAGGAGATTGCTTACGAATCACTTGTGCGACTGGTTGTAGAAAATTGCTCATGTGTGCGGGACCTGTACGAGATAGGCTTAACATGGGATATGGAACATATACAGGGAAGGACAGCATGAATGGTCACAGGTTTGTTTAATCTGTGGGAGAATGTCACGGAGATACTGAAGGAACTGAACTGGAAGACTCTTGAAGATAGACTTAACTATACTGAGAAAGTCTGTTAACAAATTTTTAAGAACCGGCTTTAAATGTTTACTCTAGGAGTATACTACAACCCCTTACATATCACTCACATGGAATGTACCCTCTGCTTGCACCTCACAATGGCTTGCAGAGTATAGATGCATACATATTAGATATAGACTGAAAATTGCCGCACCACAGCTGTGCCGAGTACTTCTTTGAAGGAACAAGCTAAGCCAGTACAGACCAAGTCTTTGCCCACACATGGCCCCTGTGAAGTTTGGCACACTGTAGCCAGCTCTGGTATATGGGGATGGCAATATACAGGGTTTATGAAAAAGAATCATCTGATTTGACATATATTGGCATGTCTTTATTTCTGAAACTAACAAATATATACAATGAATATTGTTTTTGTTGAACAAGAATCCCAAAAAGCGTTTTTCATACCTTTTCACTTGTGCTCAATATGCCCCCCCCTTGAGATGCACAGCATATGTTAGTGTGGTATTCAAATTGTTCCCACACTGCAGTGACTGTCTCTTGAGTCACGGCTTCCAAGCTGCTGCTATACAATGTGTCAGTTCATTAATTGTTGTTGGTAACAGAGACACATAAATAGCCTTCTGTAAACCTCCACAAGAAATAATCATATATAGTCATGTTCGGTGACCTTAGAGGACAGTAATGTAAGGCTGAATCATTTGGTCCAGTGCGATAGACCCATTGTTTAGTAGTCCTTTGATTTAAAAATTCCCACATTTCCAGATGCCAGTGTGGTGGGGCCTATTCTGTTGGTAAATGAAATCATTCAAATCAATCTTCAACTGTGGGAAAAGAAAGTTCTCAAGCATATCGAGATATGTGCTTCCTGTAACAGTGTTCTCAGCAAAGAAAAATGGACCATACACCTTTACCCGTGAAACTGCACAAAACACGTTAAATTTTGGAGATTCGCTCTCACATTGTACAACTTGATATCGTTGTTCTATACCTCATATTCTCACATTATGGTGTTTCACCTTTTCATTTAAATGGAATGTTGCCTCGTCACTAAATACTAAGTGTGGAAGAAAACTGTCATTTCCATCTTGCCAAGAATGAAATTACAGAACTACACATGTTGTTTGTCATCCTCATGAAGAGCTTGCAATAGCTGAATTTTGTAGGATTCATGTGTGAACATTGACGCAACACACACCAGTCGGACGTTGGGGGCATGTTGAGCTGTTGAGCTGTAATTTCTGCAGACTCCACGTGAAACTATGATAGATGGTTTCAATGTCTGTGTCAGACATTTGGGGACAGCACAGCAATTTGGCTTTACACAAACGACCTGTTTCTCGGAATTGTTCATGCCATTGTTTAATGCTCTGTGCTGTAGCAGGACCCATACCATTAGTGCGAAAGTCATGCTAAACAGTCATTACTGACCCGGACTGTGCAAAACATAGAATACAAAACACTTTCTGTTGTCCTGACACCATTTTTTCTATAACTGAAGCAAGTGCACACTGCTGCTACTTAGCGGGAACTACGTAAAACTCAAGAGTTTGCTCTTTCCAACAATATGTTGTTCATGCACATGTATCAACTAACTTAATAGCTATGGTTTTTTTAAACTGGATGATTCTTTTATACACCCTGTGTAACAAATTAATAGACAAAACATATTTAATATGAAACCAGAAATTCTAAAATTAAGGCTATAACAGGTTTTGTGGTAGAAATACTATTATTTAGTAGAAGAATTTATGGAGGATGAAATGATAACTTGAGCAATGGATAATTTGGTATTGGGTTTTCTATGGTATGTGTATGTTGTTGTTGTTGTTGTTGTTGTTGTTGTTGTTGTGGTCTTCAGTCCTGAGACTGGTTTGATGCAGCTCTCCATACTACTCTATCCTGTGCAAGCTTCTTCATCTCCCAGTACCTACTGCAGCCTACATCCTTCTGAATCTGCTTAGTGTATTCATCTCTTGGTCTCCCTCTACGATTTTTACCTTCCACGCTGCCCTCCAATGCTAAATTTGTGATCCCTTGATGCCTCAAAACATGTCCTACCAACCGATCCCTTCTTCTAGTCAAGTTGTGCCACAAACTTCTCTTCTCCCCAATCCTATTCAATACCTCCTCATTAGTTACGTGATCTACCCACCTTATCTTCAGCATTCTTCTGTAGCACCACATTTCCAAAGCTTCTACTCTCTTCTTGTCCAAACTAGTTATCGTCCACGTTTCACTTCCATACATGGCTACACTCCATACAAATACTTTCAGAAACGACTTCCTGACACTTAAATCTATACTCGATGTTAACAAATTTCTCTTCTTCAGAAACGCTTTCCTTGCCAATGCCAGTCTACATTTTATATCCTCTCTACTTCGACCATCATCAGTTATTTTACTCCCTAAATAGCGAAACTCCTTTACTACTTTAAGTGTCTCATTTCCTAATCTAATTCCCTCAGCATCACCCGATTTAATTTGACTACATTCCATTATCGTTGTTTTGCTTTTGTTGATGTTCATCTTATATCCTCCTTTCAAGACACTGTCCATTCCGTTCAATTGCTCTTCCAAGTCCTTTGCTGTGTCTGACAGAATTACAATGTCATCGGCGAACCTCAAAGTTTTTACTTCTTCTCCATGAATTTTAATACCTACTCCGAATTTTTCTTTTGTTTCCTTTACTGCTTGCTCAATATACAGATTGAATAACATCGGGAAGAGGCTACAACCCTGTCTCACTCCCTTCCCAACCACTGCTTCCCTTTCATGCCCCTCGACTCTTATAACTGCCATCTGGTTTCTGTACAAATTGTAAATAGCCTTTCGCTCCCTGTATTTTACCCCTGCCACCTTCAGAATTTGAAAGAGAGTATTCCAGTTAACATTGTCAAAAGCTTTCTATAAGTCTACAAATGCTAGAAATGTAGGTTTGCCTTTTCTTAATCTTTCTTCTAAGATAAGTCGTAAGGTTAGTATTGCCTCACGTGTTCCAACATTTCTACGGAATCCAAACTGATCTTCCCCAAGGTCTGCTTCTACTAGTTTTTCCATTCGTCTGTAAAGAATTCGCGTTAGTATTTTGCAGCCATGACTTATTAAACTGATAGTTCGGTAATTTTCACATCTGTCAACACCTGCTTTCTTTGGGATTGGAATTATTATATTCTTCTTGAAGTCTGTGGGTATTTCGCCTGTCTCATACATCTTGCTCACCAGATGGTAGAGTTTTGTCATGACTGGCTCTCCCAAGGCCATCAGTAGTTCTAATGGAATGTTGTCTACTCCCGGGGCCTTGTTTCGACTCAGGTCTTTCAGTGCTCTGTCAAACTCTTCACGCAGTATCTTATCTCCCATTTCATCTTCATCTACATCCTCTTCCATTTCCATAATATTGTCCTCAAGTACATCGCCCTTGTATAAACCCTCTATATACTCCTTCCACCTTTCTGCCTTCCCTTCTTTGCTTAGAACTGGGTTGCCATCTGAGCTCTTGATATTCATACAAGTGGTTCTCTTCTCTCCAAAGGTCTCTTTAATTTTCTTGTAGGCAGTATCTATCTTACCCCTAGTGAGACAAGCCTCTACATCCTTACATTTGTCCTCTAGCCATCCCTGCTTAGCCATTTTGCACTTCCTGTCGATCTCATTTTTGAGAAGTTTGTATTCCTTTTTGCCTGCTTCATTTACTGCATTTTTATATTTTCTCCTTTCATCAATTAAATTCAATATTTCTTCTGTTACCCAAGGATTTCTATTAGCCCTCGTCTTTTTACCTACTTGATCCTCTGCTGCCTTCACTACTTCATACCTCAGAGCTACCCATTCTTCTTCTACTGTATTTCTTTCCCCCATTCCTGTCAATCGTACCCTAATGCTGTCCCTGAAACTCTCTACAACTTCTGGTTTTTTCAGTTTATCCAGGTCCCATCTCCTTAAATTCCCATCTTTTTGCAGTTTCTTCAGTTTCAATCTGCAGTTCATAACCAATAGATTGTGGTCAGAATCCACATCTGCCCCTGGAAATGTCTTACAATTTAAAACCTGGTTCCTAAATCTCTGTCTTACCATTATATAATCTATCTGATACCTTTTAGTATCTCCAGGATTCTTCCAGGTATACAACCTTCTTTTATGATTCTTGAACCAAGTGTTAGCTATGATTAAGTTATGCTCTGTGAAAAATTCTACAAGGCGGCTTCCTCTTTCATTTCTTCCCCCCAATCCATATTCACCTACTATGTTTCCTTCTATCCCTTTTCCTACTGTACCTGCCTATGTGTATGTATGTTACTAGAATAATAAAGTACAAAAAAAATCTCTTAATGGGAAAGCTTTCATCTGTCAAAATGCGTCTTATAATGGCAAATATATAATTCACACAACTTTGTTTATGTATTAGACTATGATTAATTACCCCCTTTAAAATACTACTTGTTCTTTGTTTCCCAAGTTGTATATTAGTTAGCTCAAAAACCTGTTGTGATATCATTATGACAAATTGTACAATGTGCCCAAAAAATAATATCTATCTAAGTTATCTGTCTTTATAGCATACAGAACGGGTTTTCTATGAAAAGGGAGGACAAGAATTAAAACGAGATGCAGGCTACTGGATGGTGCCTATGGATCGACATGGTCCAGAGACAATAAAGACATTATTCCCAGAAGCTCAAACTACAGAAAATGACTGCAAAGATAAATTGCTGTGTGGTTTACCAGCTTTTACTGTCAGATTACTGCAAATATGGTGAGTATTTATTTTTAAATTAGTCTGTTGTACTGACATTCCATTACATTTCCAAATTAATCCAAGATGCTCGTGTAGTCTTGTAAAGAGCATAGCTTGAACAACTATATATTTATTAAAAAGAAAGAAAGTGATGAAACTTACCAAACAAAAGCGCTGGCAGGTCGATAGACACACAAACAAACACAAACATACACACAAAATTCTAGCTTTCGCAACAAACGGTTGCTTCGTCAGGAAAGAGGGAAGGAGAGGGAAAGATGAAAGGAAGTGGGTTTTAAGGGAGAGGGTAAGGAGTCATTCCAATCCCGGGAGCGGAAAGACTTACCTTAGGGGGAAAAAAGGACGGGTATACACTCGCACACACACACACATATCCATCCGCATATACACAGACACAAGCAGACAAAATATATATATATATATATATATATATATATATATATATATATATAGAACAAAAGCGCTGGCAGGTCGATAGACACACAAACAAACACAAATATACACACAAAATTCAAGCTTTCGCAACAAACTGTTGCCTCATCAGGAAAGAGGGAAGGAGAGGGAAAGACGAAAGGATGTGGGTTTTAAGGGAGAGGGTAAGGAGTCATTCCAATCCCAGGAGCGGAAAGACTTACCTTAGGGGGAAAAAAGGAAAAAAGGAGGAAAAAAGGACAGGTATACACTGGCACACACACACATATCCATCCACACATACAGACACAAGCAGACATATTTAAATATGTCTGCTTGTGTCTGTATGTGTGGATGGATATGTGTGTGTGTGCCAGTGTATACCTGTCCTTTTTTCCTCCTTTTTTCCTTTTTTCCCCCTAAGGTAAGTCTTTCCGCTCCTGGGATTGGAATGACTCCTTACCCTCTCCCTTAAAACCCACATCCTTTCGTCTTTCCCTCTCCTTCCCTCTTTCCTGATGAGGCAACAGTTTGTTGCGAAAGCTTGAATTTTGTGTGTATATTTGTGTTTGTTTGTGTGTCTATCGACCTGCCAGCGCTTTTGTTTGGTAAGTCTCAGCATCTTTCTTTTTAGATATATTTTTTCCACGTGGAATGTTTCCCTCTGTTATATATATATATATATATATATATATATATATATATATATATATAAAAACAAAGATGATGTGACTTACCATACGAAAGCGCTGGCAGGTCGTTAGACACACAAACACCTGTCTTTATAGCATACAGAACGGGTTTTCTATGAAAAGGGAGGACAAGAATTAAAACGAGATGCCTATGGATCGACATGGTCCAGAGAGTGTCTATCAACCTGCCAGCGCTTTCGTATGGTAAGTCACATCATCTTTGTTTTTAGATATATTTTTCCTGCGTGGAATGTTTCCCTCTATTATATATATTTATTAAGATGAACATAGTCTCACTTCATTTAATGGTGATAACATTCTGCTGCCGACTTAATGCAGTGGTCAATACATTGAAGTTGTTTTTAGAAAGAATTAGATTGAAGTCTACATTTGGACATACAGAGTTAAATTCTTCTTGAGTTTTTGCTACACTTCAAGAAATGCAACAAGAGTTCCTTCAACTGCTATCCATTTTATAATGACTGACCCTCCATTTCTTTGTTGGATCTGTCAACTTTGAAGACCGTGGATAACAGGCTGCATTTGTGTCAACAATCTCCTGTGCACAGTTTGAAAATGTAACCCTTCTCTGTTAGCTGTTGGATTTATGTTGCTTTCCAGTTAGTCTTTAATCATAATAATGGCAGATGTAGATTGTTGCCCATTGATCTTATGGTGAATTGCATCAACAAGATGAAAAAGGAAATGTAAAGTCTGCTGTTGCTTTCCACAGGTATTATGTTTTTATGTTCGTAATGCTACATAAAATGCTAAACCTAATCGTTTTAACTTTTTTTGCATGCTCATGTGTGGCGTGCTCGCAGGGCTATGTTGCCATGGTTGGAGGTCCGAGGTTAATATACTTCCTCCAATGTCAGTAATTTTGACCAGAAAAGAGAGTGCATCATTTCAAACACTTCTGACATGAATTGTTGTTTCATCAGTTGCCAAACTTAATTATTTTCTGTAGGTCCTGCTAGAGTATGCCCATACTTAGCCTTTCTTCTTTTGGCGTTTGAATTTCTTCTTTTCTGATGAAAGCAAATGTAATGCCATTATTTCTTTCAGAGCAGAAGTAAAACAATCAATAAGTAAAAGAATCTACCTGTCAGCTGGACGTTGTGGGCTTGCGCTTGCTGCTAACCACTTTGTTGTATCTCCAATCCCATTCCAAGGTAACTTTCCATGACATTAATCAAAAAATTCTATTGTCATTATCACAAAAAATCTTTTACTACAATAAGATTATCTTCCTTTAGACCATATTTAACTTTGATGATGGCATTACAGAATCGAAATTCCTGTTCCTATTTCTTCAATAAATTCATCCACTGCCATTTGATTTGCTTATAAAGTGTCCGTATCAGTATGGATCCATTGCTTGGACACAGTAATTTCCTATATATTATTTTGTATGAAATAGCTGTGTACTGCAGATGCTATAGCTTTTTGTCCAGGCCACTTTTCACAGCTATGTAGCAAGCATTTTTTAAATTGCCAAACTGACATGCTGAGAAGCTCAGGTGATTACCTCAAATTATTAGAGATACAAAAAAGACAAAAGTATCCTTATTGTTAGATTCTTTATGCCCTTTCATTTTTTATAAAGAAAATTTTATAGAGCTGAATGCTGTAGAGAGATTTAAAACTCAAAAACACTGCTTTTATTGAAGTTTTTCAAGTTTTTTGATTCACCCTCAGTCCTTATATTGTACATTAGGACTTCTGATTTTACTTTCCCCAGACACTAATAAACGATTATAAAATATAGCAAAAATGTCAGACTTGAGTACCAGTGGAATAAGGGCATATTTTTGCTGCACCCTTGCTGTCATTATTAATTTTAGGGCATTTCCAAACCAAATGTAGTTTCTTAGGTGGTGATTTAGAACATGGTCATTCTAATGAAAATATATCTAAAAAGTCTGCAGAAAATATCTTTTCGTAAAAGGGTGCTGAAAATACCATTTTTTTTTAAAAGTTTGTACAAAAATTGACAGTTTTGCGACCAACTTGTAAACTACTGAAAAGCAGTAGAAGAACTAAATTTTAAATTCGAATGCCTTGTGCTGTAAGTTATTGCATGCAAAGTTTCAAGTTTATCATGCAGTCACTTACAGAGATGTGAGAAGCTAAACTTCACTTTTTTTTTTTTCAAGTGGCTATGTTTTTGGCCATCTTTGCTATAAATTATCTGTAAAAAAATTGCTCATGAAATCTTTTTTAGTATTATACTTAAGAAATTGCAAAAAGTTGTATAAGATACCATAGGTTTGTTTCTTTCAAGAAATTATTGCCAGAGATATTATGGCTCACAGTTGCCAAAACTCAACGATGCACTGTTGAAAGCTGCTCTATGCGATCAAACAGATGACAATATCTTTGCAAGTATTAAATTGGGGAAAGTAATTCTGTACCAGTGTTCACTGGGAACATGTGAGAATGTTCATACAAAGTTTTATCAAACTCTGTGATGGTCAAGTGGAAACTTTTTCCAAAAATGACTTGTTGGCATGGAATGGCACAACATTGAAACTGAAGGGGAAGACTTTAATGATACAAGTGAATTAGTCATTTGGTCTGTTAATTGAAAATTGAGCTTCAGATTCAAAGAATTCAACAAAAAGCCTTTGCTGATGGAGAATAATCGAAGTGTAGGAAAGAAAAGACTGGTTTTTGTGAGAGAGTAGGAACACTTGTGAAATACTGGAGGGGCTATTAATTAGATTAACAAGACTTGATGTGATGCAAATTACTCCAATATGTTTGGATTGCAACAACAAAAAGTGCCCCATGCATCATAAATTGGGTTGTTACCCCAAAGGAAGTTTTCAAAAACAGCTAGAAAATTGGAAGTCAGGCACTTTCTGGTTCTGGAATAAGAATTTCAATGTGCTGTGTTGGGAACAATGATAGATTAGTGCAAATTGCAGGCTTACCTATATTTTACTGGGGGCAAAAAGGTACATAGCCATTTTTATCTGCAATTCAGGAGGATTCTGAAAAAGATACCGAATAAACCTGTAATTATTATAAATAAGGCTCCCTATAATATGATGATAAATCCACTATTTCATAAATATTTATGGATAGATTTTGATACAGAAAAAATGGAAAACAGTGACATAAATCTTCTATCTGATGCCACATATTTTGAGGAATGTGCTGAATCAGGTCTCCAAGAACACGTACAACCACACTTCACATCACAAGAATTATATTTGGAGAGTGTATTACACTCAGTGGATAAAGATATTGCACTTGTACGGTTGCCTGAGGCACGTTGTGAATTCAGTGCGATTGAAGTTATTGGGGTAATTATCGAGAACAATGTGGCTAAAGAGAACAAGATCTTTAAGATAAAACATACTCTACAGCTGTGCCACTCCACTCTGCAAAGTATACTTCAGAGTGTCTAGAAATTCAGTGAGTCACCTGCGCAAACTTTAAAACAAATTTGCACTTGGCAGTAGAACTGTTGCTGATTTAAGTTGATGGCCACAAAAACAGCTGCAAAAGTTATTTAGTAAATTTATTTACATATTTATTTATGTATTTTAAATTCATCATTCTGTTCTGAAAAGTTTATTCCAGCTAATCAATGCACATTGCAGTTTGAGTCTTCATTTACTGCAGCAAATGTACAATATATTTCAGTGTTCATTTATTGAGAGCAACTTGTATATTGCATGTTCACCAATTTCCTATTTTAGTACTTTGTGAAAGATAGATTCTTGTCCCCTACGTGCAGCGATTCTGTATTGGAAAGTGGAAATAAAGTTGCATATCATTCATTTCAACAGTGGCAGCACACTGGTATGTCAACTACACTTGGCCACAATGTCACATATATTACAGCCATAAAAGAAACTGTGGTACAAATTCTTCACTTATAAACATTGGGAGAATTCATTAGCAACTAGTAAAGCCTTCCAGTTGAGTTTTTCCCCTGCAATGGCTATGATGGTAAACTCAGCATCTTATATTTGACATTATTGTGGTTAAACAACTAAATAGAAAAAAAAGAAAACCCATTGGCAAATAGAGAAGGGTTGTATATCCAAACTGTGTTCAGGTGATTGTTGACAACAATGTGGTGTGGTTTCTGTGTTTGTTCAAAGTTGACACCCTCCAAAAAATACTTGAATATGCACGAGGTCTTGTAAATATTTCTGTGTATCCCAAACCATTTTGAATCAAAATATTATATTCACATATGAAACAAAAGTAGAAACTTCATCATTTCCAGCAAGGAGCAACCAATGGTCATCATGCAGAGTAGCATGAAGCATGCTTACAAAATACTTGCAGGACCAATTCCTGAGTATTGCTCATCAGTATGGACCTGTAACAAGGTGGGTTAATATACAAGATAGAAAAGATCCAACAAAGGGCACTGTGTTATATAATGGGATCATTTAGTCAGTGCAAGAGCAATACGGACATGTTCAAAAAATTGTAGTTGCAGACATTACAAGAGGCATTTTGAATCACAGTCATGTTCAGACATGAAATCCAAGAGAGTATTTTGCAGGAAGATTTACTTCCCCACATCTCGTGAAGTGACTTCAGTTAAAAAATTAGAGAGCATTATGTGGAGGTTTATTGACAATCATTCTTCCCACACATTATGAATCAGGGAATGGGGAAAAAAATTAGTGGAACCAGAAGTACTCTCTGCCACATTGCATAAAGTCGTTTTCAGAGTGTGGACATAAATGTGAATTAGACATTGATGTAGATGTGGAGTGTAGTTGCAACCTTGGACTTCTCATTGATTTTTATCTGATAAACGTTGTATCAATAGTGAGCTAAATCTTTACAAAACTCCGCCTTGATACAAAGACTGGCAACTAGCTTTTTACACAGGGAAAGGTAAAGTTATGCTGTTCGCAATAATTAAATTTGTAATAGCATTGGACCACATGATTAATGAATGACTATTAGAACTGTATACATCAGCGCCTTGGAGTAACAGTATGTGGATATGTGTCATGTGGAATGCTTACGTGCTCCCAGTTTTGCGTCATTGATATTGGGAAACTGAATTTTCACTACAAAAAACTTTGATTACAAACACTTGTATTAGCACTGTTGAAATGTTTTTCAGGTATTAAATGAAAGTATGTGATTCCAGAGATATTTTCAAGTCTCAGACATCTATGACATATTATACATACTGAAGTGATGAATGAAAATTTGAACCATCCTGGCCTTGTTACAAATTTTCATTCATTGCTTCAGTCCGCTTATATACATCATTTTTCAAGAATATTGGATCCACATCAGGTCAGATAAGCTGGGGACATGAAATGCCATCAAGATTGAGTGGCGGCAGTCTTGTTTGACTTCAAGGAGGTCTCAACAGAATATCTGAAACATCTTAACTGTCAGGCACTCAAAGAAAAATGTTGTGTATCTCATGAAGACCTGCTTAGAAAATTTAAAGAAGGGGCTTTCACACTGGAAAGCAAACATATTCTCCAGTCCCCTACACAACAATCCAATTTCTGAATACAAAATTAGATGAATCACAGCTTTGCAGAGGTGTTCAGCCTATTGTTCTTTCCACACGCTCCCTTTGAATGAAATGAGAAACAAATATATCATGACATTCAGTAATTATTTGCAGCATATAGATATAGATGTAGGATGATAAGACACATATTAAGACACCACAAATCACATCCATGACATTAATTATTTAGAACATTGGATGTAAGTGCTATTCTGAGATGCCCCATAAGAGGTGCCCCATAAAATGCATTGGTCTACATTTATTGGTACTTTTGGATTCCACAGTCACATATCTTTTCTGTAATTTTCATATTTGTTAGACAACCCGAACAGGAAATCTTAGTGTGTTTATCAGTGGAACAAGTATGAAGCCAAAATTAGGATTTCAGACTTTACTGAATCATCTTGTATTTCAGTGACTGATACTTTGACTATAGGATAATTATGCTCCATTAACTAACCCTACTCAAGAATAAAATTCAGCGTGTTTGGACAATTTTGCTGTAAGATGTTGCAAGTAACTAATTCCAGGTTTAGATTTTTTCCTCCCTGACCTGCAAGGATGTATTTCTCTTATATAATTATCATGTTCATAGGGCCATTGGGTTACAGGAAGCAAACTAGTGCATTCAAAGAGAACATTCCTTGCTGAAAGGAGTCTACTGCTATTAAACATAGGCATTCCTTGATTAAAAGATGTCTACTATTATCAAACGTAGACCTTAATTTGAAGAAGAAATTGAGAGATTGTATATGTGGAGCTTAGCATTGTGTTAATATCATACACTCTAGGAGAAAAAACGCTGGAAAAGAAGAGAATTGAAGTATTTTGAGATTTAGCTTTACCCAAAATTAAGTGAACTGACAAGGCAAGAAGTGAGAAGTTTCTCTGCAGAATTGGGTGTATATGGAAAACCTTGACTAGAAGAAGGGATAAGCTGATAAGACACATATTAAGACATCACAAATAACCTCCATGGCATTAATTATTTAGGACACTGGATGTAAGTGCTATTCTGAGATGAAGATATTGGCGCAGGAGAGGAAGTTATGGTAGATAACATCAAACCAGTAAAAATAAAAAATGAAAAATAAAAAAATAAAAATTATAGCTAATTTACTCATATTAATAACGAGTACTTCATGTAAGATTTCAGTGAACCCCCCAGTGGGTTTCTGAAACTGTTAACATTTTTGGTAGTAGGCAGTATAACAGTTCTCAGCATGATTTTTTTACTCTGAAGCAGTGTGTGTGCCGATACAACTTTCTTGCACATTAAATTTGTGTGCAGGACTGTGATTTGAAGTTGCCTTCGTGTGGAAGTTCTCCACCTACTGAGCTACCCATGCATGACTCAAGACCTGTACTCACAGCTTTACTTCTGCCAGTGCTTCATCTTGTACCTTCCAAGCTCCGCAAGGAAGTTTCATATCATTGTACACTCTGCTGCAGAGTGAAATATGCATTATAGAAACATATCCCAGGCTAAGCCATGTCTGTAATATCCTTTCTTCCAGGAGGGCTATTCCTGCAAATTTTTTAGAACTTCTGTGAAGTTTGGACAGTAGGAGATGAAGTACTGGCAGAAGTGAGCTGTGAAGGCAGGTCTTGAGTTCTGCTTGGGGAGTTCCTTTGTGAGAACTCATGCCCATGAAAGACAAAGGTATTGGTCCAGCACATAGTTTTAATCTCCCATGAAGTTTCAGTGTAACAGTTGTGTGTGACATATTTGCAGTTAGGATACTTTCCACATGGATTGTTCCATATTGACTCTAATAAAGGGTTGCCATATTAATTGTAAGAAACATAGGACATTTTAAAAATATTGTGCAGAAAAAAGCCAGGACAAATGAGTAAAAATCATAACATGTTTCAATTTTCATGGACACATACTAAAAATTTATTTTAACAGAATAGGCTGTTAATAGCATTATTAGGTGTACAACTTAGATATCAACACAAATGTTACAAGTTTTGATCTGAAGTTGTGGAGAAATTTCATCGTACAAACTGCTATAGCTTGTTCGGGGTAAATAACAATTAAAAGAACCAATTTGAAATTCACATGACTAGAAGAATTGGTGGTAACTGAAATAATCCTTTGAAAATGGAAGTTATGACCACCAGGAAGATGCAGTATGACTTAATTAATTCAATAACTAGTTTTTATAGTATTATCTTCATATGATCAAACGTATTAACACAACATCTTGGTTTAGATTGTGTACAAAGACTCCCAAATTGTGAAGATGTAGTGGCATATCAAAACTTGATAGCAAAAACATAACTGAGTCATATTGGCCAACTTGGAAGACCAGTGTCATCGTAAGGCATAAATCTACATACATTAGAAACTTTTGTATATCTGTTGTATACAGGATGAATCACCTAACACCTGCACCACATGCACTATGTGATCAAAAGTATCTGGACACACCCAAAAACATACATTTTTCATATTAGGTGCATTGTGCTGCCACCTACTGCCAGGTATTCCATATCAGTGACCTCAGTAGTCATTAGAAATCATGAGAGGGCAGAATGGGGTGCTCCGCAGAACTCACGGACTTCGAACATCTTTGGGTGATAGGAAGTCACTTGTGTCATACGTCTGTATACGGGATTTCCACACTCCTAAATATCCCTAGGTCCACTATTTACAATGTGATAGTGAAGTGGAAACATGAAGGGACGCGTATAGCACAAAAGCGTACAGGCCAACCTCGTCTGTTGACTGACAACGACCGCCGACAGAAGAAGAGGGTCGTAATGTATAATAGGCAGACATCTATCCAGATGATCACACAGGAATTCCAAACTACTTCAGGATCCACTGCAAATATTATGACAGTTAGGCAGGAGGTGAGAAAACTTGGATTTCATGGTTGAGCGGCTGCTCATAAGCCACAAATCACACTGATAAATGCCAAACAATGTCTCGCTTGGTGTAAGGAGCATAAACATTGGACAATTGAACAGTGGAAACACATTGTGTGGAGTGTAAGAACTTTCAGCATTGCAGCGCGTCAGCAATCATAAGTATCGAAATAATTGTGAAAAATCCGCCTCGATTGTGCAAACTACCTGGTGTTTACCTAGGTTTCAGTGTGGGTAACCACGCCTTCTTCAGAAAAAATATAAAACAGCTTACCTAAATAGGCATAGTCAAAGGCTAAAATCAACACCTACAGCGGCAAGACCCCATAACATTTTTTTACAAATACACAGTACATATGTACCAAATCAATAATATTACTTATCTGAATGCTGTGTGTGCTGCCTTGCTCCAGCCAACGTACGATAGTCACAGGCTCTCCACTGAACTGAGGCACCGCAGGCTGCTCACATGCGCGGCTATCGAAATCATTGCGCATGCACGCGGCCAGGAAACGCTCTTCTTATGCATGGGAGCGGGATTACAAAGTTAACACAGGTCGGGACCTAACTGATTGCCAAAAGTTGTCGCACAAACAGCAAATTGAGCAAATGATAAAAGCGAAGATGTGGTAATTAAGATATATTTAATAGCAACGCATGACAAGCTTTGTGCACGGATGGTAAATCAGCCACCAGGTAATATGGAGGCCATAGAATTAGGTAGAAATTACAACTAAACTAAAAAGATAGCTATGCTAAGGATGTTATTGTTAACGGATAAAATCACACTAATAATATCTGCAGCAGAAACAATAATAGTTGTTACATCACCATAATATTAAGCGGCCAACCAGGCCGTAATCAGAAGACGTTAAAGATTTATAACATACCTTGGCTCCATAATCTTATAATTACATAGAAGTCAACGAAGATACATAAAATACCTCCTAAAAGCGCGCAGTAATAAGAAAATACAAATGGTGTTCTTCTTGGCTAACCAAACCCTCAACACAGCAGGAGGGAAAACGTACCAAAATGGGGAGGGGGGGGGGGTGTCGTTACCATCTGTGAACAATCAACATCGTGCACTTGCATCCACCAACTTCCACGTCATGCAACTTACTGCGAAGAATTAAGTAAGGGACTGAAACCTTCAAAGAAATTTCTGTTTTTTAATTGGAGCTGATCGTTAAGGATGTCATCTTTGGCATACTGCAGGTGTTTAAAAATCTGCATTTTCTCTAAGATGTCCAATTTTGAACCCTTAACTTCAGCATGAAGCAACTCGATATTAGACAGAGGACTCGGCGCAGGAGCAAGTAGCACTAAGGGTAGACCACACATTAGTAACTGATGGGCATAGTGTGGCAAATCTATTTAACAAGTACTTTATATCCGTTACTGATAGAATGGGACTTTCAGGATCAGTAAATAATGCCCATGATTATCTGAAACTAGCCTTCACAAATAGCTTCAAGTACATGAATATATCACTCACTTCACCAAAAGAAATAACGTCCATAATAAAATCTTTAAAAAGAAAGCATTCTAGTGGGTATGATGAAATATCAACAAAGTTAATTAAGGCATGTTCTTGTGAGTTTAGCACAATTCTAAGTTACTTGTGTAACCAGTCAATTATAACTGGGACATTTCCTGACTGGCTAAAATATGCAGATGTTAAGCCTCTATTCAAGAAAGGGGATAAAGAGATACCATCAAACTACAGACCGATTTCACTTTTGCCAGCATTCTCAAAAATTTTAGAAAAAGTAATGTACAGGCAGCTGCTCAACCATCTGACCACAAATAACATATTATCAAGAACACAGTTTGGATTTCTGAAGGGTTCTGATATCGAGAAGGCTATTTACACCTACAGTGAAAGTGTACTTAATTCATTAAATAACAAATTACAAGCAGCAGGTATTTTCTGTGATTTGTCAAAGGCATTTGATTGTGTGAACCACAACATCCTTTTAAGTAAATTAGAATTCTATGGTGTCATGGGCAGTGCTGCAAAATGGTTCAAGTCATACCTCACTAACAGGAAACAAAGGGTGTCAGTGCAAGGGACTAGTGAATTAAGTCATCAGTCATCATCAGAATGGGAAGAAATTACATGTGGTGTCCCACAGGGATCCATCGTAGGGCCATTGCTTTTTCTTGTGTACATTAATGATCTCTCATCAGTTACACTGCCAGAAGCAGAGTTCGTTTTGTTTGCAGATGACACAAGTATTGCAATAAATAGTATGTCAAGTGTAGTTCTAGAAAGATCTGCTAATGATATTTTCATGGATATTAATAAATGGTTTAAAGCCAACTCACTGACATTAAACTTCGAAAAGACTCACTATATGCAATTCAGAACCTGTAAGAGGTTTCCACCCAGCATATGCATAAAATACAAAGAAGAGCAGATAGAAGAGGTTGACAGTCTTAAATTCCTGGGATTACAACTTGATTATAAATTCAGTTGGGAAGAGCACACCACAGAACTGCAGAAACGCCTTAACAAATCTGTATTTGCAATTCGAGTGTTAGCAGACAGGTGACATTAAAATGAAAAAGCTTGCATACTTTGCCTACTTTCATTCCATAATGTCATATGGTATAATATTTTGGGGTAACTCTTCAAGTCAAACAAAAGTTTTCAGAGTCCAAAAGCGTGTAATACGTATTATTTGTGGAGTAAATTCACGGACGTCCTGTAGAAACCTCTTCAAAGAACTGGGTATACTAACTACTGCCTCTCAGTATATTTACTCATTAATGAAATTTGTTCTAAATAATATATCTCTTTTTCCAACAAACAGCTCAGTTCATACATACAATACCAGGAACAAAAATGATCTGCACAAGGACTTAAAAGCACTTACTTTAGTTCAAAAAGGGGTCCACTACTCAGGAACACTCATCTTCAATAATTTGCCAGTAAACATAAAAAATTTAGTTACAAATAAAGATCAGTTTAAAAGGAGACTGAAAGACTTACTTGTGGCCAACTCCTTCTACTCCATTGACGAATTTTTTAATAAAAACAAATGATGTATTGTATATATTCATACTATTAGTATTGTTATTTCAGCTTAAAAAAAAATTGACATGTTCCACCTCCACGAGGTTCTCCTCAGCACGGATCTATGAAACGAAAACTAATCTAATCTAATCTAAGTCATTTGTATAAGGTGATCTGCATAAGTGGAACTCCTCGTGCCATCACCGCTTCTAGTGGGGATGTGCTCTTTATATCTAGTCATGAGAGCTCGGCCTGTCTGACCTATGTCATTCTGGAGTGTATAAAATTACTTGTGGTGACTGCCCAAAATTTTACATAGGTCAGACAGGCCGAGCTCGCATGACTAGATATAAAGAGCACATTCCCACTAGAAGCGGTGATGGCATGAGGGGTCCCACTTATGCAGAACACCTTATACAAATGGCTCATGCACCGAGTCCTCTGTCTAATATCGAGTTGCTTCATGCTGAAGTTAAGGGTTCAAAATTGGACATCTTAGAGAAAATGCAGATTTTTAAACACCTGCAGTATGCCAAAGACGATGTCTTTAACGGTTAGCTCCAATTAAAAAACAGAAATTTCTTTGAAGGTTTTGGTCCCTTACTTAATTCTTCACATTAAGTTGCATGACGTGGAAGTTGGTTGATGCAAGTGCATGATGTTGATTGTTCACAGATGGTAACGACACCCCCCCCCCCCCCTCCCCATTTTGGTATGTTTTCCCTCCTATTGTGTTGTGGGTTTGGTTAGCCAAGAAGAACACCATTTGTATTTTCTTATTTCTGTGCGCTTTTAGGAGGTATTTTATGTATCTTCGTTGACTTCTATGTAATTATAAGATTATGGAGCCAAGGTATGTTATAAATCTTTAACGTCTTCTGATTACGGCCTGGTTGGCCACTTAGTATTATGGCGATGTAGCGACTATGGTTGTTTCTGCTGTAGATATTATTAGTGCGGTTTTATCCATTAACAATAACATCCTTAGCATAGCTGTCTTTTTAGTTTAGTTGTAATTTCTGCCTAATTCTATGGCCTCCATATTAGCTGGTGGCTGATTTACCATCCGTGCACAAAGTTTGTCGTGTGTTGCTATTAAATATGTCTTAATTACCACATCATCACTTTTATCATTTGCTCAATCTGCTATTTGTGCAACAACTTTTGGCAATCAGTTAGGTCCCGATCCGTGTTAACTTTGTAATCCTGCTCCCATGCATAAGAAGAGCATTTCCTGGCCGCGTGCATGCACAGTGATTTCGATAGTCGTGCATGTGAGCAGCCTGTGGTGCCTCATTTCAGTGGAGAGTCTGTGACTATCGCAAGTTGGCTGGAGCGAGGCAGCATACACAGTGTTGAGATAAGTAATGTTATTGACTTGGTACATATGTTCCGTGTATTTGTAAAAAAATTTTATGGGATATTACCGCTGTAGGTGTTGATTTTAGCCTTTGACTATGCCTATTTAGGTAAGCTGTTTTATATTTGTTCTGAAGAAGGCGTGGTTACCCACACTGAAACCTAGGTAAACACCAGGTAGTTTGTGCAATCGAGGCGGATTTTTCATAATTATTGTGTGGAGTGACAAATCACAGTACACAATGTGGTGATCCGATGGCAGGGTGTGGGTATGGCAAATGCCGGGTGAACGTCATCTGCCAGCATGTGTGGTGCCAACAGTATAATTCGGAGGTGGTGGTGTTACGGTGTGGTTGTGTTTTTCATGGAGGTGGCTTGCACCCCTTGTTGTTTAGCATGGAACTATCACAGCACAGGCCTACATTGATGTTTTAAGCACCTTCTTGCTTCCCACTGTTGAAAAGCAATTTGGGGATGGCAGTTGCATCTTTCAGCATGATCGAACATCTGTTCATAATGCACGGCCTTTGGCGGAGTGGTTACATGACAATAACATTCCTGCAATGGACTGACCTGGATAGAGTCCTGACCTGAATCCTATAGAATACATTTGGGATGTTTTCGAATGCCGACTTCATGCCAGGCATCACCATCCAACATCGATACCTCTCCTCAGTGCAACACTCCATGAAGAATGGGCTGCCATTCCCCAAGAAACCTTCCAGCACCTGATTGAACTTGAGCCGGTGAGAGTGGAAGCTGTCATCAGGGCTAAGAGGGGACCGACACCATATTGAATTGCAGCATTACTGATGTAGGGTGCCACGAACTTGTAAGTCATTTTCAGCCAGGTGTCCGGATACTTTTAATCACATAGTGTGTATTGCATAAATGGAAAATGCTATTGATGTGTGTTTTTTTCACAGAATGAGTTGGTAGTCAGGGGTTGTTTTGTTAGCTAATCTACAGATTGCAGTAATACTTAGGAAGTGTATTTTTTGTGCACACACACACACACTTTCTTTAAATGGAGCAGTGCCTATTGACATTAACAAACTAAATGTAGGTAAATTATAAAGTCAGTGGTGTTTGTTGCAGGATTCTAGCACAAGCCGTTTACGAGATATTGTATTTTGAAAAGTTCCTGCATTGACCCTTGTACTATACCTGTGGTAGCACACACTAAAGAACAACATAAGTGCATACGCTAGTTATGTGGATTCTGACCAGTTACGAGACAACTGACCATCACAGATTGTGTTCAAAATGACCACCGGTAGCAGCAATACATGCTTCCAGTCTGGTAGGAAACGACTGTGCACATGGACTAGAATTTCATTGAAGATGTCCGATCAGGCTACAATAATAAATCTTTGCATATCATCAGGTGTAGTTAGTATTTCATTGTAGACAGGGTCTTTTAGCTTTCCCCACAAAAAGAAGTCTACAGGTGTAAAATCTGGAGAATGGGCTGGTATAGATACAGGTCTTCTGCATCCAATACAATGATTTGTAAACAATTTGTGAAGGTTTGCTGTAGTACTTCATGCACTACACGCTGAACAGTACCACAAGTTCCTCCTGGTCTTCAGAGGATCATCTTCTAGCACTTGTGGAAGATGGTCTGTTAGGAGGCTGCGATACTTGTGCATGTTTAGTGTTCTTTTTAGAAATCCTGCCGCATAGTTACTAGGTATGATGATGTTATGTTTGCTTGCAATGCAGTTATATCTTCCATGAGTGCACTGTGACTTCCTAGTTATAGTGTGTGACAGTCCAAGCAGTAGGTCATAAGTGGATGGTGGAATTCCCCAATGCAGAAAAAGCTAACATGCTCATGGTGGAGAGTGCAGGAAGAATGCAGTTCATTCTTGTACAGTGTATGTAGCAGGACATCCCAATATATGTCAACCATCTTGGCAATTACTTATCAACCTCTTCAACCAGATACATGTCTCTATTCATCTTTGAGCCATCCCTTGTGATCTGCAGATAGGGGAAATTTAACGAATACTTATTCTCAAATTCTACAATAAATTGGATTTTGCTTGCATAAGATTAAAAGCTTACACTAAAACCAGAACTTTCTCATTATTATACAGATAAATAATGAAAAAATGATCAACATACCTCCACTAAAGGAGAATTTTTTTTTACAAAGGTCTTTGTGTGCACCAAAAAAATTTATTCTCCAAATCATTATAAAAAATATCTGAAAGAATGGTGGAAAGGCTATAGCCCATAGCAAACCAATCTTTCTGCTGACAATTTTTTGGTTGAATGTAAAATGGTTAAAAGAGAGAGGCAGCCTAGTAAGCTTAATCAATCTCACAGCTTGGGCGTACTCAGTTTTTCCGAATTTCACAAACGTTTTTAAGAAAATTCTAAATGGGAGCATTTGCATAGAGATTCTTGATACTGAATGAAGCAAGTACTGCACAACTTGGAAGTTAGAAACTTTTCAAAATGTGCACCACTTCGTAATTGTTTTTTTATGCTGTATGAATGATGAGAAGTTCACAACTCTTTTATCTTGGTAATAAATAAAAACTATTAACTAAGTAGTGAGGACTTTGACAGGCACTGATGGCTGGGTGGATCGGATGATTTGTTTTGTGGAGCTTCTACATCCACATCTACATCTACATCTACGTAGATACTCTACAAACCACCGCACTGTGCATGGTGGAGGGTACCCTGTACCACTGCTTGTCGTTTTCCCTCCGGAGACGGCAATTTTCACATTTTTGTGTTGATCAGAATTAATCGTTTCTTTTTAAATTTTGAATCTAGCAAACATTTTGAGCTATTACAGCAGGTTTGAAGATAATTATTGAAACTGACATAGGATGTTTCAGATATTTTTATTAATAATTTAGAAAATAATTTTTTTACACTCACAAAGACCTTTCTAAAAAAATATCCTTTAGTGCAGGTGTGTTGATAATATTTTGATTATTTATCTGTGTAATTATGATGAAATCTGGTTTTAGCACAAGCCTTTAATTGCCTGCAAGCAAAATCCAATTTATATAGAATTTGAAAATAAGGGTTCTTTAAATTTCCTAGATCTGCAGATCACAACGATGGGCTCAAAGCTGAATATAGACATTCATCATAAGTCAACTGCAGCAGATCTAAGCATTGCAATTGACTCATGTCACCCAGCTAAAGGTTTTACAGAAAAAACAACTTGAGTTATGGGTAAAAAGATTTTTAATAAAATAGACAAGCAGACAATTTCATTTAAAGGCATGGTGGCACATATTTGCATGTCACATTTTTGCCCCTGGTGCAACAAAATGCCTGTAGAAGGGCTAAAGTGCAGATTGGGTTCTGTACAAAGAAAAAACTTAGTTTATTTCTACATGGATGAAAAATTAGATAAATCAGTAATGCAGGCACATACAGGATCAGATGCGGGTTATTATGTGAATATAGTAACTTCCTGGTCTTAAAAGTTGAAAGACTTCCTTTTCACAGCATTGTAATTATGTTGTATCGTGGTATGTGTAAAAAAAAAAAAAAAAAAAAAAAAAAAAAAAAAAAAAAAAAAGATGATGGGCTACACCTGAAATGCTTCCTGAAAATAAAGGAGTTTCATTAACATCTAATGACTACTTTTTGTAGCCTGTCAGCTTTTTAAGAATCATATTACAAAATCATTAAAGATGGTCACATGCATAAGTCGTGACTTCAGTGGTACTTTCAATATTTACAATCATTGTTCTCACCCTGCTCTTTATGAATTGGAAGTCTTACAATAAATTACTGTTTATTTTACATTTACATCTCCCGATATAAAACAAAGGAAATATTGTAACACCATTTATCAAAACCACATCTGGAAGTACTTCATCCAAGTATGTGTGAAACTGAAATATATGACATAATATGCACAAACAAAAGCACTGATGTATCAGCTCTACCTCTGTTTATTCGAAACAGCATTAATACAAGTCCCCACTAAAGAATGTCATGTGACTAGGGCCTCCCGTCGGTTAGACCCCACTGATAGTGCAGAATCCCAAAACCACTAATTGTGTGAGTTAACTTATCTTGTGGCCATTGTTTGTCCATGGTTGCAGACCCCAGATCCATTTTATTATGTTTGGAAGGGTAGTTGAGTTTGGATGTAATAGATGAAAGCTTTGCAGTATGTTTTCATGCATAAGCAACAACACAAGTGAAATATACTGACCTGTTTTAGTGCATCAGTGCTGCCACCTCTGAACTAGGCAAAAACAATACAGAGTCATCTTGAAAATATGCATACATGTACCTTTCATTTTATAAAATTTTGGATAAGGTGTTCTATTGTAGAGTACTATCTCACCTTAGCATCAATAATGTTCTCAGTGAATGAGTTTTTGTGGTTCATGGTGTGGGTTCCTGTAGTCATGTCCTAGTTCATGAACCACGGGCAACGTATGAGTGGCTAAGTAAGTGGTCCCGACAGTCGGGATACCAGTTACTTTGGAATAAGGCTGGGCATCTCGGACATATTCTGAGTCGTGGTCACCTTTGTGCTCATACGGCAAAGACTACCAAATCCACCGGTTAGTCCCTCAGCCGTTAGGGGTAAAACTCAATGGGACTTGGGGCAAGTAAGGCTAGCAACCTGCTTCCCTGGTACTTTAAATATGATGCTGGCAACAATCAGAGCAAAATGCCTCGGACCTTTGGAGGTGACGGAGTCCCACCTCTAACTGACAAACCAGGGACTCCTAAGATACGACTTGGCAAACAAATGGTAATGAGATGGGGAGCTATTAATATCAATGGGGGCTACTCTGGGAAGAAGGCAGAGCTGGCAGAGGCTGCAAGCAAGATGGGGCTGGACGTTTTAGCTGTTAGTGACGTTCGGGTAAGGGGTGAGAAAGAAGAGGAAGTGGGAGAATACAAGGTCTACCTGTCAGGAGTCAAAGCAGGAATAGCACAATGGGGTGTAGGGCTTTACATCAGGAAAGAAATGGAACCCAGCGTAGTTGCAATAAGGTATGTAAACGAATGACTGATTTGGATAGATTTGACAGTGTCTAGCAAGAAAATTAGGATTGTGTCAGTATATTCACATTGTGAAGGGGCAGATCAAGATAAGATGGATAGTTTTTATGAGGCACTCAGTGATGTAGTTGTTAGAGTAAAGGACAAGGACAGTGTTCTGCTCATGGGTGATTTTAACGCCAGGATTGGAAATCGAACAGAAGGGTATGAAAAGGTTATGGGTAAATTTGGAGAGGATATGGAGGCCAACAGGAACGGGAAACAACTCTTGGATTTCTGTGCCAGTATGGGCTTAGTAATCACAAACTCCTTTTTTAAACATAAAAACATTCACCGGCATACTTGGGAAGGCAGGGGAACCAGATCTGTCATTGACTATATAATAACAGATCAGGAATTCAGGAAGGCTGTGAGGGACACACGTGTATTCAGGGGATTCTTTGATGACACTGATCATTATTTAATCTGCAGTGAAATTGGGATTGTGAGGCCGAAAGTGCAGGAGGTCAGGTCCATATGTAGGAGGATAAGAGTGGAGAAACTTCATGATAAGGAAATCAGGCACAAGTACATAACAGCGATTTCAGAAAGGTACCAGTTAGTTGAATGTGGTCAGTTACAGTCATTGGAAAAGGAATGGACAAGGTACAGGGACGCAGTACTAGAAGTGGCTAAAGAATGTCTTGGAACAATAGTGTGTAAAAGTAGGAGGAAGCAAACAGCTTGGTGGAATGACACAGTCAAGGCAGCCTGTAAAAGGAAAAAGAAGGCGTATCAAAAATGGCTACATACTAGAACTCAGATAGACAGAGAAAGTTATGCTGAAGAAAGAAACAAAGCCAAACAGATAATTGCAGCATCCAAGAAGAAATCTTGGGAAGACTTTGGAAACAGGTTGGAGACCATGGGTCAAGCTGCTGGAAAACCATTCTGGAGTGTAATTAGCACTCTTCGAAAGGGAGGTAAGAAGGAAATGACAAGTATTTTGGACAGGTCAGGAAAACTGCTGGTGAATCCTGTGGATGCCTTGGGCAGATGGAGGGAATATTTTGAAGAGTTGCTCAATGTAGGTGAAAATACGATCAGTAATGTTTCAGATTTTGAGGTAGAATGGGATAGGAATGATGATGGAAATAGGATCACATTTGAGGAAGTGGAGAAAATGGTCAATAGATTGCAGTGCAATAAAGCAGCTGGGGTGGATGAAATTAAGTCGGAACTCATCAAATACAGTGGAATGTCAGGTCTTAAATGGCTACACAGGATAATTGAATTGGGCTGGGAGTCGGGACAGGTTCCATCAGACTGGACAAAAGCAGTAATCACACCAATCTTTAAACATGGAAACAGAAAAGATTGTAACAACTACAAAGGTATCTCTTTAATCAGCGTTGTGGGTAAAATCTTCTCAGGCATTGTTGAAAGGAAAGTGCGAGTATTAGTTGAGGACCAATTGGATGAAAATCAATGTGGGTTTAGGCCTCTTAGAGGTTGTTAGGACCAGATCTTTAGCTTACGGCAAATAATGGAGAAGTGTTATGAGTGGAACAGGGAATTGTATCTATGCTTTATAGATCTAGAAAAGGCATATGACTGGGTTCCTAGGAGGAAGTTATTGTCTGTTCTGTGAGATTATGGAATAGGAGGCAAACTTTTGCAAGCAATTAAAGGTCTTTACATGGATAGTCAGGCAGCAGTTAGAGTTGATGGTAAATTGAGTTCATGGTTCAGAGTAGTTTCAGGGGTAAGACAAGGCTGCAACCTGTCTCCACTGTTGTTCATATTATTTATGGATCATATGTTGAAAACAATAGACTGGCTGGGTGAGATTAAGATATGTGAACACAAAATAAGCAGTCTTGCATATGCGGATGACTTAGTTGTGATGGCAGATTCGATTGAAAGTTTGCAAAGTAATATTTCAGAGCTAGATCAGAAATGTAAGGACTATGGTATGAAGATTACCATCTCCAAAACGAAAGTAATGTCAGTGGGAAAGAAATATAAACGGATTGAGTGCCAAATAGGAGGAACAAAGTTAGGACAGGTGGACGGTTTCAAGTACTTAGGATGCATATTCTCACAGGATGGCAACATAGTGAAACAACTGGAAGCGAGGTGTAGCAAAGCTAATGCAGTGAGCACTCAGCTACGATCTACTCTCTTCTGCAAGAAGGAAGTCGGTACCAAGACTAAGTTATCTGTGCACTGTTCAATCTTTCGACCAACTTTGTTGTATGGGAGCAAAAGCTGGGTGGATTCAGGTTACCTTATCAACAAGGTTGAGGTTACGGATATGAAAGTAGCTAGGATGATTGCAGGTACTAGTAGATGGGAACAATGGTAGGAGGGTGTCCACAATGAGGAAATCAAAGAAAAACTGGAAATGAACTCTATAGATGTAGCAGTCAGGGCGAACAGGCTTAGATGGTGGGGTCATGTTACACGCATGGGAGAAGCAAGGTTACCCAAGAGACTCATGGGTTCAGCAGTAGAGGGTAGGAGGAGTCGGGGCAGACCAAGGAGAAGGTACCTGGATTCGGTTAAGAATGATTTTGAAGTAATAGGTTTAACATCAGAAGAGGCACCAATGTTAGCACTGAATAGGGGATCATGGAGGAATTTTATAAGGGGGGCTATGCTCCAGACTGAACGCTGAAAGGCATAATCAGTCTTAAATGATGATGATGATGATGATGTGAATGAGTTTGGGTTTCAGGAGAGATGCTCTACTGAGAATGCCTTTTCCATGTTCACTCACCAAATTTTACAAGCATTGAGTAATAAAATAGTGGCAGTTGATATTTTCTGTGACCTATCTATGATATTTGACTGTTTGGATTATAGTATTCTCCCAGATAAATTGAAATTTTATGGGATTGATGGTGTAACCAACCAGTGAATAATGTCATATTTAACCAAAATAATGCACAAAAATGTACTTAGGAATCCAGCCAATATAGTTCGGGGACATAATTCTGACGGGGGGGGGGGGGGGGGGGGGGGGAATCGTGCATGGGGTTCTCCAAGACTCAGTCTTAGGTCCACTGCTGTTTCTCGTATCTGTAAACAATCTTCCATGTGATATACAGTAAGCAGAAGGAGTTCTTTTTGCAGATGACACTACTATTGTAATCAATCCAAACATACATATAGCAACAGAAGGAATGGTAAACAACGTTCTTAAAGGTGTCATTGACTGTTTTTCTGTGATTGATTCTGCCCAAGATTTTAAAAAGACTTGACATATTCAGTTTTGCACCTCTAGGGGTATTACACAAATGATAGGTGTAACACATGGTGAGGAAATAATAAATATGGTTGAAACTTCAGAATTTTTAGGTATCCATATTGATAAGAATTTAAACTGGAAAAAGCACATTTTGGAACTCCTAAAACAACTTAGTTCAGGCACATTTGCACTTAGAATAATTGCAAACCTTTAGGAAGAGAGAAATCAGTAAGTTGACATATTTTGCATATTTTCATTCAATAATGTCATATGGAATAAAGTTCTGAGGGAACTTGTCATTAACAAAGTAAGTGTTAGTTGCTCAAAAATGTCCTGTAAGAATATTATGTGGTGCTTACTTATGATCATCCTGTAGACATCTGTTTAAGGAACTGTGCATTCTGACTACTGCTTCACAGTATATTTATTCCCTCATTAATTTTGCTGTAAATAATCCACTACAGTTCAAAAGGGACAATGATGTACTCGTACATTACAATACCAGAAGTCTTTAGTACAAAAATTAGTACACAATGCTGCAACAAAAATTTTTGATCACTTACTCAGTGATGATGGTCGAAGTAGAGAGGATATAAAATGTAGACTGGCAATGGCAAGGAAAGTGTTTCTGAAGAAGAGAAGTTTGTTAACATCGAGTATAGATTTAAGTATCAGGAAGTCGTTTCTGGAAGTATTTGTATGGAGTGTAGCCATGTATGGAAGTGAAACGTTGGCGATAAATAGTTTAGACAAGAAGAGAATAGAAGCTTTCAAAATGTGGTGCTACAGAAGAATACTGAAGATTAGATGGGTAGATCACATAACTAATGAGGAGGTATTGAATAGAATTGGGGAGAAGAGGAGTTTGTGGCACACCGTGACAAGAAGAAGGGACCGGTTGGTACTACATGTTCTGAGGCATCAAGTGATCACAAATTTAGCATTGGTGGGCAGCGTGGAGAGTAAAAATCGTAGAGGGAGACTAAGAGATGAATACACTAAGCAGATTCAGAAGGATGTAGGTTGCAGTAGGTACTGGGAGATGAAGAAGCTTGCACAGGATAGAGTAGAATGGAGAGCTGCATCAAACCAGTCTCTGGACTGAAGACCACAATGACAACAACTCAGTGATATAAAATGTCTGACAGACAACTAAGTAAAATTTGTAAACAAACTGAGGAAGTTTATGTTTGACAACTCCATCTATTCATTAGAAGAATTTCTGGGGTGAAGGAAAAGGATATGAAGTTTAGGGAAGGGGGTAGAATTCGGAAAAGTCAGTGCAAACCCAGGGTCAGAGGAGACTTACCAGATGCCTGTCTGTTTAGCCTCCCATGACCCAGAGTGCTTAGTGACTTTTCCAAAATATACATCTTTTCCTAAACCTCATCAGTCCATTTCCTCCACCTCTCTTCCTTCCCCTTTAACACTTCTGCCAGACTTTTAATGCAGAATGGTAGTTGAAGCAACACATGGTAGACATTCTGTATTGGAAATCTTCAGGGAATTCAATCTTCCAAGATCCACAGTGTCAAGAGTCAGAAGAAGGTGCCACTGGCTCCGAAAGCTTGCAAACTCTAATACCTTTTATGTTTTTTTTCCTGCTGCTGCGTGGTGAGTAGATTTTTTTGTCTCTCCATTTACATTGTATTTTCAAAAGTTGACTCTTTTTGTTGGCATGTAGAAGAATTTCTGGTATTGTAATGTGTAAAAGATGGTGGGTAGGAATTACTTACTCACACCTGTATATCTTTTCCTTAAAAAGTCGAATAAAATAAAAACGTTAGAAATGTTCAACATGTAACCATATGCATAAATTGCTACTCATCATATAGTGGAGATGCTGAGCATCTGCCCTCCATGTAACCTTCATCACTTCACAGAGCACCACCCCTACCCTACTATCCCTCCCCCTCCCCACCCCAGCGTCCTCCTTACACCCACCCAATCGCCACTCCCATCATGCACTGGTGTTGCTCCTCGCAGTGTGACTTCGGTTGCCTGAGACTGCAGTCATGTGTATGCGAGTTGCATTTGCGCGTGCGTGTGTGTGTGTGTGTGTGTGTGTGTGTGTGTGTGTGTGTGTGTGTGTGTGTGTGGTGTCTACTTTTGACGAAGGCCTTACTGGCTGAAAGCTTAATTTGTGACAGTCTTTTTATTATGCATATCTGTGACTCAGCATCTCTGCTGTATGGTGAGTAGCAACTTTCATTCTCAGTATTCTTATGATCCATCCTAGATTTTTCATTGTTTGATCAAATGTACAAATTCATTTATGATGTGAATGTAAAAGTGACTCATTTCACATTGTTATAATTTACTGTGCAAACTGATCCATGGAACCTGAAACTAACTAACTAAGCATACTGTTCCAGGACTGTCCCTACAACTTGTCCCCCTTTAGCTGAGGCTGCTTCTTTTATTCTTGTGTCAAACAAACCCTATGTCACAATTATGATGTGTCTAAATGATCCTGTGGACACCCTTACAAACTACTGTTTCTGGTTGCGTACATATAACTTTTATAATACATTTTGATCCTTTGCCCAGTAACATAAAATGTCTAACAGGTAGTGAAACATGTTTTTAATCTAAATTAAAATCATTTCTCCTGGATAACTCCCTCTATCCCATTGACAAATTGCTACTTAAAAACTGGTAGCCAGTAAAAAGAAAAAGAAAAAATTGTTTTCAAGTGTAGTTGCATGAGTGGGAATAAAATTATAATGTATTTATTAATGTTAACACTAATCCTGTAAACTGACTTGTTCCACATCATTTCAATAAAAGAATCAGTCAAATGATCTGTGGAAGACATAACTAACCAACAAACAGTTTGAACTGGGCTGAAAGAGCTGAACTGTCCTAACAGATACATTCATTGTACATCCCCATTGATTTTAGCATTCCCTGTTGCTTGTATGTTAGCACTGACAACTCTTTGCAAAAGTTAGCACTGACAACTCTGTGCAAAAGCTGCTGCTCTTGGTTGTTACATGAAGGACATCGACCACTGCATTGTCTATGATGAGAGATAATGTATGAGATTAGGTAATCCAACACACTCTTGACACTGTGGATCTCGGAATATTTAATTCCCTAATGATTTCCAATACAGAATGTCCCATGTGTGTAGCTCCAACTACCATTCTGAATTCAAAGTCTGTCAATTCCTGCAGTGTGGCTGTTATCATGTTGGAAATCTTTTCATGTGAATTACCCGAGTGCAAATGACAACTCTGCCAATGCACTTCCCTTTTATACCTTGTGTATGTGATACTAACGCTATCTGAATGTGATAATGTTGCTATCCCATGACTACATTTTATCAGAGGATTACAAAACTGAAATGGGATTTTGTCTAGGTGAGAGCTTATATGTATCTTTATCAATTTTTGGGATTAATTAGTAGTAATTAAAACATATTTTTAAGTAAAACCAGTCATCAGAATTGAGGTATTTGGCCTCATGCTTGCTTTGAATACCTCAATTGTTTCAAAAGATTTTTCTAAGAAAAAGTTTAAAAATCAAGATGAGAAATCCTCTCATATCAGGCTTTGCAGGGTTGTTTCACGGATATTAGCCCCCACAAGATCTGTTACATCACTGCGAACAGAGGTGGCTCAGACTTCCAATAAATGTTAATATTAACAATCCTGCCTGAGGAACATATACAACTGAGCATTATAGCAGAGATTGAAAATACTGCTTCAGTTGTAAGGTTCTTTTTATTTTTCAGAAGTTAAAACACAATCCGTTTTTGGCTCTTACATGCACATCATCATGTATTATAATGAAAATAAACAAGAAATCGGAGCTAAATAATAGCTTTTACACACAGTAGTACTCATAAAAAAGCAAAAAAGAAGTTCCACATAACATTATAGAAAACAGCAGTTGGGCAAGGTGTGGTAAAACATAAATCAATGGCAAAGTGACACAAGACAATACTACGGATGACTGCCTGGGTAAAGAAATAAGCAATGAACACCAGGACACTTACACTTCGTGCTGTGACTCCAAGAGCTGCAGTGGATTAGCATTGGATGCAGTTTATCACCAGCGAGCGCAGGGCATGGAGTAGTGTACACAGAGGGGTAACCAAACTGGTAAACCACAGTGGCAAAAGCACTGCTGTCTGTTGATGAGAAGAGCGACATGGGGCAAACTAGCCTGGCCATTCACAATTTGAATTAGTGATTTACATTCAAAATAAAAAAGCATTACATAGAAAGTTACATAAAAAGCTTTAAAAGTACAGTATGAGTGGTAAAGGAACATACTAAATGGGGGCAGTACAGAACTATAGTCAAACTAAAGGGAAGCCATTGACATAAAATTTATGTGTAAACCATAAAACACAATGAAATTTTTTTCCTTTTCCACGAGTGGCATGCAAGTTTTTAAGGCCAATTATGAACGCTATTAATGCCCCAGATTACTTATTGGCTTATGAATTGCAAAGTTTCCTCAGTAAGCATTATTTTTTTCCAAGATCATCATGCCATTAAGAATAGAGAGGAGTTCATTACACACCTCAAACATGTGACTGTAACCAGCGATACAAATCAAGCAAGTCTGGAGATCATAAGCACGTATACAAATATCCCAATTAAAGAGGTGATTCCTATTATTGAATCCAACTTACGGCTGTAGTCTTGTCTAGATTCACAATAAGTTAATGAATTCCTTTGTTTGCTCAGAACTGTTGTGGACCTTGATTACTTTGCCTTCAAAGACACCATGTATGGGCAAACTGATGGGTTAGCCATGGGATCCCCAACTGCCAGTACATTAGCTAACATTTACATCAATCACATTGAACATAAGTTTTTTTAAACACACCCAACACCTTCAATGAGTACTATGTTATAAAAGATATGTCGATGACATCATACATTTGTACAATGAGACTGATGGCCAGCTGCATCTTTCCAACATAACTTTAACAAAATGCACCCCAAGATTCAGTGTATGATAGAATACCAATCTGGCTTTACAGTCCCATTTTTGGATTTGGAAATTACATTACAGGACAGTAAAGTTCAGTCTAATATATTTAGGAAACCAACTATGACTAACTCTAATATTAGTTGTTCTTCAGCTCATCTAAAGCAGCAAAAAATGGCTACTGTTTGTTCAGTGCTTTACCATGTGGCTAGAGTCCCTCTCTCAAAACAAAACTACCAGCATGAGCTGGATATCATTAAATTTATGGCACATGCTAATGGTTACCAGCCAGATGTTGTTGATGTTCTTCACCAGCAAGTCCAATTGAAAGCCATTTCTAACAGTTGGCACTGTACTGCCCTATAATCTACGAGGCATTAAATTTTTTTGCAGGACCCCATTCATAGGTGCTATATCTGATAGGATCATCAAATGGCATAGAAAAGAGAGAATTATACCCACATTCTATAACCCACTCTCCATAAGGTCGGGCACCTATTGAAGACAATTGCTATGCACAATTGGGTGTCTATAGCATCCAGTGTAGCGAGTGTTCTTCCGCCTACATAGGCCTCTCCCGTGGCATACAGTTCAGAGAGCATAAGTACCTTAGCAATCCTAAATCTGCCCTCAGTAAGCACCTGAAGGCTCATAATCACTCCATTTCAGATACAAACATGAATTGCAGTATTCTACATATTCAATGTAAGGGCCCAGTTTTACATATTTTAGAGGAAATAGAAATTATCTGCAGAATTAACCATGATCCTTCGGCCATTTTGAATTAACAAACTTCACTCAAGCACACCGTCTTGCTGAGTAACTTTTCTTTTTTGAGGCAGCGTCCAGCCTTGTTTTCTTATCCTTCTGGTTTTTGATTATTGTACGTCAAAAATGTATATTTCTTATCTGGGTCAGTGTTTTCGCCATTGCTTTGATGGCCCTTAATTAGGCATAGCTACTATATGGCATGTGTCTATCCCCTATTGTGAGGACTGCAAGGTCCACCCAGTTTATTTTACATAGCTGTAAAATGCCCTCTTTCAATAGAAGTTTGCATATTTTTCATTCTTCATTCTTTATTCTATGACTATGATGAATTATTGTGCACTGTTATCTGTGTCCTCACTAAATTAAAATTTGCCTGTCTCTCATGATGTAAAATTTGTCTCAGGTCTTATCGTAGATAACTCTCATTGAGTCGTTGGCTTTTAGTTAACAGGTTTTAAACTGATCCTGCTGTTCACGCATACCTTTAGTGCTATTGCTGCTAGCTATTAATTGGTATAGTAGTTTTCAACAGTGTGGACTGTAAGGTTTTGTTGCTTTCCATTTTGTTCAGTAGCAAGATGCTTTTTAATAGGAGTGGCGCAAATGTATGTTCTTTTAATTCATGACTGTGGTGTATTATTACATGTTGTGATATATATCCCTATTAAATTAAAAACTTGCATGCCATTCATGGAAAGGGAAAAATTTTCATTTCGTTTTATGGTTTACACACAAATTTTACATCACCGGCTTCCAGTTAGTTTTACTACAGCTCTATATTGCCCCTGTTCAGTAGGTTCCATTATCTCTCATAATGTACTTTTAACGCCTTTCATGTAACTCTCTATGTAATGGTTGTTTTAATTTTGAATATAAATCACTAAGTCAAATTGTGAATTGCCAGGCTAGTTGGCCCTGCATTGTTCTTCCTGTCAACAGATGGCAGTACTTTTGCCACTCTGGTTTACCAGTTTTCTTCCCGCTTTGCGTACACTACTCTGTGCTCTGGGCTTGTTGGTGATACACTGCGTCCTGTACTCGTCCACTGCAGTGCTCGGGGTCACAGCACAAAGTGTAAGTGTCCGGGTGTTCATTGCATATTTTTTTATTCAGACAGTCGTCCATTGTATTGTCTGGTGTCACTAGCCCAACTGCTGTTTTCTAAAATGTTATATAGAACTTCTTTTTTGCTTTTTCGTGTGTACTATTGTGTGTAAAAACTATTATTAGCTCCAGTCTCTTTTTTATTTTCAGTATAATATCTGATTATGGTCATGTAAGAGCCCAAAACTGATTGTGATTTTACTACTGAAAATAAAAAGAATATTACAACTGAAGCAGTGTTTTCAACCTCTGCTAAAATATTAACACTGTTTGGCAGGATTTCTAAAAAGAAAACTAAAAGCAAATATTTTCATGTTACAACGAGAGCTGAAGTAATAAATATAAATAAAATGACTAGTATGAATAGAGGTGACAGATTTCAAGCAATCTTCTGTTGCAACCAGAAATGTCTTTTATGCAGGGTAGGCCAAAGTGGAAAAAAAGTCCTGGAAGTAGATAAAATTCTGTTAGAACTACTGATAGCCATGGGAGATCCAGCCATGACTAAACTATTTCATTCATGAGCAACATGTGTGAGACAGGCAAAATACCCTTAGTCTTCAAGAAGAATTTAATACCGTAATTCAAATTCCAAAGAAAGCAGGTGCTGACAGGTGTGAAAATTATCAAACTACCAGTTTAATAAGTTATGGTTACAGAATATGAAAATGAATTCTTTACAGAAGAATGGAAAAACTGGTAGAAGATGACCTCAGGGGAGATCACTTTGGATTCCAGAGAAATGTAGAAACACGTGAGGCAATACTGACTACACGACTTCTCATAGAAGATAGGTTAAAGAATGGCAAACCTATGTTTATAACATTTGTAGACTTAAGGAAAGCTTATGACAATGTTGACTGGGATACTCTTTCAAATTCTAAAGGTGATATGGGTAAAATACAGAGAGCGAAAGGCTATTTACAGTTCGTACTGAAACCAGATATCAGCAACAAAAGTTGATGGGCGCGACAGGGAAACAGTGATGGAGAAGGGAGTGAGACAGTGTTGTAGCCTATCCCCAGTGTTATTCGAATCTGTATATTGAGGAAGCAGTAAAGGAAACCAAATAAAAATTTGGAGTAGGATTTAAAATTCACAGAAAATAAATAAAATCTATGAGATTTGCCGATGACATTGTCATTCTGTAGGAGACAGCAAAGGACTTGGAAGAACAATTGAATGGAATGGACATTGTCTTGAAAGGATGATATAAGATGAACATCAACAAAAGCAAAATGAAAGTAATGGAATATCAGGATGTATACACTCTGGGACAACCGGGAGATCCAGGAAAAACTTGTTAATTTTTTTATCCGGGAGAAAACTGGGAAAAATCCGAGCATTTTCTAGCATTGTTTTAGTCTTTCATTAATTTTTTGTAATTTTGACTGATAAGAACAGATAAACAGTAAAATGTGTCAAAGGCTTTAGCACGAAAGCCGTGAAATACTTCATAACAGCAAACTGCTTCCGATGAGCGTGACATCACAACTGTTCACATTAAGTATGTTTTGAGCAGTTGCCAGTGGGCTCATGCGCATGTGAAGTTGAGTTACATATGAGCAGTGCCTTCTCCCACTTCTGGCTACCTGAAGTGTGGGTGCAGCATTAGCAAGAAGCAGTCACGGTACATAGAAAATTTTTGTGGTGCGCCCGACCTGCCAGATTTGCACATGCGCAGAGCAGTCTGGGTTTTAGTGGGGAGGGTGCTAGTGACCCGCATTTACATTTATTGATTTTTGCTGTTTCCTGATGTCATATTTCCTCTTCATTTACAATTCACATGTCAAATGAAAACAAAAGGGATTTCTGTGGCTGGGAGCTATCAAGTGAATACATTCACATAATTATGGAAGGCTGTTTATTCGTTTCAGTTTCCTGATTTTATTTAATTTCCATGGTTTTGGTAGACAAGCATTAATCACCTTGCACAATAGTGAGGTTATTTTTATCAATTTGCTAAGTAAATTTGGCTTTTATTAATCTTTTCTGCAGATGCAGTCAATTTATAAGAAACAAAGAGTTTCATTCCACACTATTGACTAGTTTCAACTGTTCACTGAAATTCAAGTGCACATTTTTATCATCTGCCACATATGGCATTATGCCATAATAAAGAATCAAACATGAGACAATACAGTACTGCTGCTCCAAGAAAATTTGCATTCCGAAAAGTGCACCGAAAAGCTTAATATCAGGTTAGGGCCTACTTCATCGTGAATCTGGACATACGAATGTGTCCTTCAAGCTGAATTATGCATTTTAGTATGGTTTACAAAATTCCTATGCTCTTGGAGTATCCTCTGATGTCTTATTTCTTTTATGACGTCATGTAAGATCTCTTAAAGCTGTACGTGTATGAACATATGGGCTTCCTATATCATCGTAGCTGCCCACACACAGTAACGCCTATTTTCGGCACTCTCTGGCAGCTGCTGAAATGAACCCATGTCTAAGAAGTCTGGGGAAAATATTGCGAATGGTTCTTCGAAAAGCATTATTTTCAAAGGAAATTTTCTTTTACACAAAGTGAACTATATTGTGTGTGAGAATGTGCAATGAATTTCTTAAATCACAGAGCATTTGAATCAAACTTAAAACTTTCATGACCAGCCACTTAGAATAATTTTCAGCCCAGAAGATCTGACATAATGTCAAACACTAAAGAAAAACCAATATTGCATGTGAAAGCCTAGCTTCTCTTTTATTAATCTTCAAGACCAATATTATACTTGTAAGCTTAGCTTTTCTTGTATTGGCTGACTACATCACGTGTCCTATGCTCTGAGTATCTGCTGTGATTGGCTGATGAAATCACATGACATGAGCTATGATTGGCTTTCAATAGTGCATTGCAATGTCTGTTTCAAGTCTTTGGAAACTAACGTGGAATTGGAATTTATACTTTCGTAATATGAAAATACGCAGCGTACATGTTGCTGCACATCAAAGATCTTTCCAAAATGTGTTTTATTTTCCCCTCGCTGAGTTTTGTTTTCTAGAGTGCAGAGAAGTTCTCACTGGTGTATAAAACCTTTACCATTCAAAGGATTGATGGTTTTAAAGCTCTGAGGGAAAGTACACTGTCGCTTATCATGGAAAAAGTGTATTTTCACCTTGGAAGATGTATTTTTTCATGTGGAAAAAAGTGAGTTTTTAACCGGGAGACCCAGGAAAAATCAGGGAATTTTTTTATCTTGTGCGCGTACACACCCTGAATATAGTCAAATGAAATCAGGTGATGCCGAGGAAATTAGATTAGGAAATGAGGCACTCAAAGTAGAAGATGAGTTTTGCTATTTGGGGAGCAAAATAACTGATGTGGTTGAAGTAGATATGATATAAAATGTAGATTTGCAATGGCAAGAGACACATTTTTGAAGAAGATAAATTTATTAACATCAAATGTAGATTTAGGTGTTAGGGATTTAAGTGTAGTAAATCCTTTCTGAAAGTATTTGTCTGGAGTGTAACCAGAAGTGAAACATGGATGATAAACAGTTTAAACAAGAAGAGAATAGAAGCTTTTGAAATGTGGTGTTACAGAAGAATGCTGAAGATAAGATGGGTAGATCATGTAACTAATGAGGAGGTGCTGAATGGAATTTGCGAGAAAAGAAATTTGTGGTGCAACCTTACTAAAAGAAGGGATTGGTTGGTAGACACATTCTGAGACATCAAGGGATTGCCAATTTAGCACTGGAGGGAAGTGTGGAAGGTAAAAATATAGATGGAGGCTAACAGATGACTACAATAAGCAGATTCAGAAGAATGTAGGGTGCAATACTTACTCGCAGATGAAGTGGTTTGCACAGAGTAGAGTAGCATGGAGAGCTGGATCAAACCAGTCTTCAGACTGAAGACCACGACAACAGCAACAACAACAATAACAATAACAATACAACAAAGGCCCAAAGCACTACTGTAGTAACCTAATTGAATACAAAGCAAACAACTGAAATTCTGAAAGAACAGAACACTTTGTTGAAGCTGCAGGATTATTTATAACATTCTTTCTTGAAGTGTTTCCCATCTTTGTTGATACATTTCATCAAATGACCTGGGATACTGAGGCATACTTGTTTACAAACAAGCAGTGTCTTAAAAAAGTGTTGTAAATTGCTTTTTTCATTTTCTCATGTTTGTGGTTTTGTAGCATACTCTTTATCTTTAAGATAACCCCAAAAGAACAAAACCAGTGCTGTAGGGTCAGGAGATACGGGTCACATTTCTATTACCCCTCACCATCCAATAACTTTCCCACTAAATACCTCATCAATGTAGTTTTGTGTAGCTGTTGCGTGATGTGGTGGACCTCCATCATATTGAAAGTAAAGTGAGTTGAAGTTATCCTAGGTTATTTGTAACCCTAGAATGACATAGCGCTCTGGCACCTGTATTTATAATCATTACAAACAAACATGATTATCTTAGCATTTTCAATGAGTTGCAATAAGTTATTACTTTTGGCACACCCTGTATTACATCAGAATCAGTTTCTGTTACATACAATTTTAGGTTATACTTTTCAAAGGAATTTTGTCAGAAGCAATTGTTTAGATGTTAAGTTGAGTCATCACAGCAATCTCAAACTTGTGAAAAGAAGGCAAGTACAGTAGAATTATATCACATGTGGGAACTGGACACCAAAATCTGAATTAAAAGTTACAATTTTTAAGATAATAAAGAATAATGCCAACATTGCTCAGTATCACACAGTAATTAAAATAAGACCAGGGAAATTTTTCCGGTATTCTGAAAGCAAACACCCTATAAATGATTTCAGATAGAGAGAAGTATGCATTGTAACATGTATCAGTGTATTCCATTAATGAAATAACACTTTCCATTTAAACCATGGAAACTACAGTTTGTAATATCAACAATACTGTATATGCTCACAATCTATTTAATTTCACCAGAGAAAAATTAATTCTAGTCTCACTCATTTCTTCTGAAACACGTTTCACGATGTTAAAACATTAATTTATTGGATTCATGATCACAGAGTCCTACTTTGTACGTACTTTTCAGTACACTAAAATTGGAGAGGTTATGAAACAGATTGTTGTTTGAAAGGGTTATGAAATAATTGCATATGTTAGACTGTTGAAAATATGTGCCAGTGTATGTTCAGGACTTCTGAATAGGATTTCACTGAAATCATTGAATGTAATTGCTTTTAACTGATTTCATCCCCATTGGATCCATCCAGTTAATTTAAATAAATTGAATTCACTTGGTGTAAAGTATTTATGGAAATTTTGGTTGTATCTATTATAAAGAGTGTGAAAATGGCAGCTCATGAGAAAAATGTTACTTAGTGCATTACAGATTGGTGACAGTTCATCAATAGTTTTTCAAAACATTGTCAGCTGATATTTGCACAACAAGGACATTATTAACTATCAGAGAATTATGCCAAATGTTGTTTTGTATAGTTGAAAGAACTAGAAATGTCAACATATGATAACCATGTGGTATTTGTGATTCCTTGTAGTGTCTTTTGTTACATCCGTATGGTCATATAAACATCTGTTAGTGTGTGATTTCTGAACACTTTCTGAAATATCGTATTTTACCACATGATTATAAAATCTCTGTGTTCACAGCAAGCATACACTTTGGATTCCAAGTCCTGCTCCTGTTATTCATAACCCAACAAAACTGGAACTTTTGTCTGCAAAATCATTATCAAAATCTGTAAGAAGATTAACTTTCAATGCCACAGGTAGGAGAAATAAAACTAAGATGAAGTACATTTTTAAGAGGTTTTGAACATTTCTGCAATGTACGAATGGCCATTTTGCATGATGAAAACATTCAGTTTAAGTATGGTATATGGTCGAGTGGTAGCATTTCTGATAAACATTTAAAATTTGTTGGTCATTTTAGTTATCTCAATCAACATTGAGAAATTGAATTCTCCTACAGAGAGAGTTTGAACTGTTTTCTTCTAAACATGAGTTGGTCAGTGCTTCAGAATTTCATAATTTGCTAAATTGTTACACACTTTTCCTAGGACTTATATTTACTTGGTGCAAATCCTTCTAGTTTCGTTTTCTTTCATATTTTGCATTTTTTCCCCTAGGTCCAGATCATATGCAGCTACATATTTCACCTAAACCTGGAGTTAAGCTCCTGGGATGGAGTTTTTGTCAAGATGTTACATCTGGTGAACCAAATTGGAATGATCGTCCAACATATTTTATTCATTATGGACGTGGGCTTGATAGCTCATCATGGCAGTTCTGGTTTGATCTTGAGGTAAAAAAAATTGTTTTATCTCAGTAATTCATTGTAGCATATCAATTGGTTGTGTGAGAATTTTATTTTCAGGCAACAGCATTATTTTGTTGGTAGCATCTTGTTTTATCTAGCTTTTATTTTAGACTTATCTGACTATTTTGGCCTATTAATAATGCATTGTTCAAAGCATCCAATACAACTCCATGCTTCTTACATTCTCTTACCAATTTCAGACAGTGTTTAAGAGACTCTGGAACTGTTGTGCAAGACAGGACTGGATAAAGAATGTTTTTCACACACACAACTTATCATTTGCCCCTACCCCACTCCCTCCCCCTGCCCCTTTTTCCGCATACATTTTTACCCTTTTTAGTTGTCAATTAATTGTGAAACACACTGTACACAAATCTTGCACTCAGTTGCCGTTCCAAGCTGCCACTACTAATTGTGGTACACTGTACAGAAATCTTACAGTTGTGGTGCCTTTGGTGCCCCTCTTAGCTTAGTGCCCCAAGTGGTGGCTTGTATAGCTTGTGTCTAACTGTCTTTGAGGTTAGAGATGGGTCTGGATTATTGATGAAGAAATTTGCTCATCTTTTTTTAATAATGAGCCACTAAACCCGAAGAAAAATTAATTTCATTGAAACAAGCATTGAACATGTTTTGAGAATATGCTTCGGTACAATTAACACCAATTTCCTACATGCATTTCTTAAGTCAACAAATATGTATAGATGTCTTTCCCTTTCCTCATCTGTTTTCTCATCAGTTCAAGGAAGGTAGCAGTAACTTAGGTACAGCTTCTGAAATCAGTTGATCTTCTGTCAAAATGTTCTTCACATTTCCTTCAGTCCATCCAAGGGCAATAGAGACACAAATGTTTGAGGTATTTTATAGAATAATGTCCACTCACCCATAAGTGACTGATGTGTGGGGCATAGAAACACGAAACAGAAAACAGCATTTATACTAGCTTTTGAGTTCTTACTCTTTCTCTAGTAAAAGAACACACACTCACACATACACAACCACACATACACCCAATCTCACACACCCACAGCCGTGGCAAGAATCTCGCTGTCAGGTTGTGTATTTGATTGTCTGTGCGGTTGTGTGTTTAAACTTGCTTACTTTTACTAGAGAAAGGGCAAGAGCTCAAAATCTAGTATAAATACTGTTTCCTGTTAGGTTTATCTGTATGCCACACGTCTGTCAGTGGTAGTTTAGTTCACATCTACAGCTATGCTCTGCAAACCACTGTGAAGTGAATGACAGAGGGAGTGTCACATTGTACAAATTGTCAGGGTATTTTCCCGTTCCATGCACATACAGAGCACAGGAGAAATGATAGTTTAAATGCCTCTGTGTGTGCTGCAATTAATCTAATTTTATCCTCATGATCCCTATGGGAGCAATATGTAGATGACTGTAGTATATTCCTTGAGACAATATTTAAAGCCAGTTCTTGAAACTTTGTCAGTAGACTTTCTTGATTTAGTTACCATCTGTCTTGTAGTCTGCCGGTTCAGTTGTTTCTCCATCTCAGTCACATTCTCCCAAAGGTCAAACAAATCTGTGACCATTCGTGCTGTCCATCTTTGTGTATGTTCAGTGTCCCCTGCTAGTCCCACACACTTGAGCAGTATTACAGGATGGGTCTCATGAGTGCTTTGTAAGCAGTCTCCTTTGTAGATTGATTGCATTTGGCTAGTACTCTATCAGTAAACCGAAGACAGCTACTTGCTTTACACACAATAGAGCCTATCTGATCATTCCACGTCATGTCCCTACTAAGTGTTAACCCAAGTATTTATATGAATGTGCATATTCCAACTGTGACTCATTAATATTATATTCATAGGACACAATGTTATTTTTCTTTTCTTTTTTTCCTTCATTTTGTGAAGTGCCAAGTGTACATTTTTGAAAATTTAAAGCAAATTGACAATCTTTGACCCACTTTGAAATCATGTCAAGGTCTGACTGAATACTTATATAGCTTCATGTGAATTACTTCATTGTAGATAACTGCATCCTCTGTGGAAAGTCCGAGGCTACTAACAATATTGTTTGCAAGGAGAGTACTGTACAAAATGAACAGCAAGGGACCCAATACGCATTCCTGGGGTACACTCAAAGTTACTTCTGCAGCTGTCGATGACCCTCCATTCAAAATAACATGGTGTGTCCTCACTACCAAGAAATTCTCAGTCCAGTCATATATTTTGTCTGATACCCCACATGATCATACTTTTTGATAATAACCATAGGTGTGGTAATAAGTCAAGTGCTTTTTGGAAATACAGGGTGTACATAAAGCCTGGGGACACTTTCAATTATTTATTGCACAAGAACTAAACATTGTACAGACATCATACATATTGCATTTTTAAGAGAAGCTCTGAAAGTTTGTTTTACAAACATTCAATGTGCGAACCATGAGTGATCCGGCAGACATCAATATGGTAATCGAATTCTTCTGTCCCAGCATGGCATCGTCAGTTGTGGCAGTTGCTTCCCGTATTCTCTCCTGGAGCTCTGCTACATCACATGGTAGAAGTGGTACATACACCAGATCTTTAATGTGTCCCCACAGAAAAAAGTCACATGGAGTGAGATCTGGTGACTGGGGAGGCCATTTCATGAAACAGCGTGCTCCGCATCTGAACTCACCGTGTTTGTGACTAGCGCTGACTATCGGCAAATTACCAAATTACATTGTGGCGGTACACATGAAAAAAATCTTTCAGGGTTTCTCTTCAAAATGACATATGTATGATATCTGTACAATGTTTGGTTGTTGTGCAATAAATAATTGAAAGTTTTCATAGACTTTATGTGCACCCTGTATTATTTCATCCAGGAATTTCCATTTTTGTGATAATATAATGATTATTTTGCACACGCACAAGTCTTCTGTGGTGTTTTCTTGGGTATGAAAACATCAACAACAACAACAACAACAACAACAACAACTACTACTACTACTACTACTACCACCAGCAGCAGCAGCTTTATTCATCCGTAGATCTCATTTTGCAAGGATGTAGGTCATATCAAAGTATTTACAAGTTTAGACCAATTTAAAATAAGCTAATTCGTATACACATGTATTTACAGACTTCTAGTTAGAGACAATCATTAGATTTACTCCTGGTATACAATACTTTTTTTACAGATAACTTATTAAATAATGTAATGCCACACTGTTCACTCATATCTCACTATCAGTCACTGCACACACTGTACACACATTGTTTCTTAACACTTCACTCACTCAGTACACACACACACACACACACACACACACACACACACACACACACACACACACACACACTGGTTATCTCTGGGCCATTTTCTTCACTGCAACTTCCCATTTGCTATCCTGAAAAGCTGAGTCGGCATCCCTCCATTATGAGTGAGGTGTTGAGCTCAGAAGGTAGAGAATAGGTGTTAGTATTGTGCTATAGCTTGGGTGTAAGTATTCCTAGAAACGAAAAAAGAAGGGAAAAAAACAACATAAAGTGAAAGTGTGATGTGGAATGTTGGATGTTTTATATAATCATTATTATTATTTATTGTATAACTTTTTATCAAACCCCTACTCTGTTTTATCTAAGTAACCCTTCAATGTATAAACTGTATTGCATGACAGGTACTTTTTATCTGACTTTTTAAATAAGTGTATTTTTGCAATTTCTTTAATCTCTCTTGGTAATTTATTGTACAGTTTTATTCCTTGGTAGAAAATGCTGTTTTGGGTTTTATGTTTATTTTTTCTTGGTAAATGTAAGTTGAGTCTATCTATAGTTGCGTGGCCATGAACAGAGCTGTTTGAGCAGTAATGAGCATTAATTATCGATGTTATTTTTGATGTGTACAACTGACTGGTAAATGTATTCACATGGAGCAGCTAAAATCCCCAGTGTTTTGAACAGATCTTTACAGTGAACTTGACTAGTATTTTTGGTGATTATTCTTATGGCTCTTTTCTGGAGTTTGAAAATTGTGTTCACAGTTTGTGCATTTGTTCCCAAAAAAAGAACGCCATAGCTAAGAATTGAGTGTACATATGAATAATATGTAACTAAAAGACACTGCATGTTACACACTGATGATGGGATTCAAAGGACATAACATGCTGATGACATTCTGGTTGGAAGTACCTTTGTGTGTTGACACCACCTCAACTGAGAATCAATATTCATTGCTAGAAATTTTGCATTTGTTACAAAGTCTGTAGAGGTGTCATCTACATTTAATTTAACATTGTCATTTTTCCTCTTCAAACTGAAATTCACTTTATTCAATGTCACTTTATTGCTTATTCACCAATCATAAACTTCCTTGAAAGTTTCATTTGCTTTCTCAGCAAGGAGTTCTCTTGTTTTGTCAGTGACTATAATATTGCTGTCATTGGCAAAGAGAATTTTTTCACCATGAGTAACATTTCTGGAAGAGTCATTGATGTGTATCAGAAATAGTATTGGTCCTAATATGCTACCCAGTGGAACCCCTATATTAATGTATTTTGGTTCTGGTAAGTGTTTTACTAAGTGTTTGAATCTATTTGAAGTATGTGTTATCTCTACTCTTTGTACCCTATCTGCTAGGTATGATCAAAACCAGTCATTAGCTACCCCTCTTATTCCCAATTCTTCTAATTTATTTAGTAGAATCTTGTGGTCAACTGTATCAAAGACCTTAGAAAGATCCAAAAATATGCCTGTGACACACTCATCTTTATCAAGAGCATCAAGTACAACGTTTGTGAATTCTACTATGGCTGCTCTGTAATTTTGCCACTTCGGAAACCAAACTGTGATTTGCTTAAAATATTGTATTTATTCAGGAAATTCATTAATCTGTCTTTCATAATTGCTTTTATTATTTTTGACAATGGTGACAGCAGGAAAAAGGGCCGGTAGTTTTCTGTGTCTTTTGCATTACCTTTCTTAAGCAAAGGTACAACTCTTGCCTGTTTTAACTGCTCTGGAAATATCACTGATGTGAAGGATTCATTTGTTATATTTGTTAAGGGGCCTTGTATAATCCCTATGCATTGTTTCAGTACACACTTTGGTACTTCATCTAAGCCTACTGACTTTATTTTTTTAGTTTTTGAACAGTTTTATTGACTTCATTCTCTGTGGTTGGATGTAACATCATTGTATTTAGTGCAACATTATTTACAAGTGTTATGTTTGTTCTGGGGAATTTTTGCTGTAACTTCTCTGCAATACTTGAAAAAATGCACGTTTATGTAGTTTGCTAAGTGTTGTGGATTTATTACCTTATCCCCTTCCCTTTTCAGTATGTTATTCTGCGTTTGTTTGCCTCTCCATGTTTCCTTTTTTATAATATCCCAAACTGCTTTGCTTTTATCCTCTGCATTACATGTTATTTTGTCATTAAACGACTTTTTTGCAGCAATCAGTACCTTCCCATAGATATTTTTGTATCTATGATAGAAATTTAAGAATTCTGGATCATTGCAAATCTTTTTCATGGAACTGAGGTGTTTAAGTGTTTGGGAGGACTTCTTAATACCTGCTGTTATCTATCTGTTTTTGTGAGATGTTGATACAGACATGCATACTTTTCGAAATGCCTTTTCAAAGTTCAATTTAAACAATGTGGAGAATTTAGAGAACTTCATATTCACATTGGTTTCCTTATACACTTCGTCTCAGTCTTGTTTTTCTAATTCTTTTGAAAAATCTTTTATTTTAATTCCTGATGGATGTCGTTTGAAGGCTTATAGTTTAGGGAATGATTCAATGCCTGATTTTACTGTTGTTATTTGACAGAGATGGTCTGATAGTCTGAGATCTTTTACAGCTACATCACTTTTTTCTCTGTCCATATTTGTGGCCACAAGGTCAATTACTGATGTCATCATTGTAGTAACCCTTGTTGCACTATTGACCAATAGGGACATGCCAAAACTTTGAAAGGTGCTGCTGGATTCATTTACGATATCAGTCTTGATGTTAATGTCCCCACACAGAATGATGTTGATCTTTGTACTTGAGACTTTATCTAGAACTTCTGTTAATTTACAGTCTATAGAATTTGTACACCCTTTCTTTATATTCTTCTCATACTGCTATTATGAACTCCACAGGTACTTATGTCAACCCGAGGAGCATTTCAGTGGTTAACTGCGAAACGCTGTTTAAAAGTCTGAAATGAAGGATGAGAAACTAATGTGAAAAAGTGATTTCAGTTGGTTTCAGTTTATCATATCTGCTGTTCAGTATGTTTCAAAGAGGCAGTGGTGGAAGTAAAATTCACAACAAGAATAAAAGAGCAAGGGAAACTGACGTCATTGAAATTCTCTATGGATGCTATCTCTTTGGCTGAGTGCAAATAGCAATTAGTACAATTACATTGAATGGAAATGCTGCTTAAGACAGAATTCTGATAAAGAATAAGCATACTAAAGAGGAAAGTAATGAAGATTAACAATACTGAAAATAATTAATCAAATTATCATTCAAAATGAGCAAGATGGAATAGAAATAGGGAATTATTTTTGTTGTCTGTGAAACAAGATTAAAGATGTGAAAAGAGTAGAATTAATGAGCAGACTGGAATTCCTGCCAAAAACGATCAATCTTGTTTGATGGTTGAATGACACAATTGTGAATGCTCCCTTACATAATCATTATCGTCATCATCATAGTTATCTTCTTCTTCTTCCTCTTCTTCTTGAGCAATTTCCAGTTTCAATTTCAGTTTGTTTGGAACATAAGCCTCAACATCTTGTCCTGTTCTCCCACCATCTTTTTGTGTTCACTCTGTTCCGGCCATCACCTCTCTTTTTCAGTACTCTCCTCCATGCCTTTCAGCCACGTACTCCTTGGCCTTCCTCTTGGTTATTTCCTTCACATCTCCATTTCATGTATCTTGTTGGGAATCCTCTTGTTTTCCATTCTCATTAAGTGCCCATACCATCTTACCCCTGATGTTTCTGTCCTGCTTTGCCACGGTTCCTCTTTCACGATTTTCCTTATCCTTTTATTTCTCATCATATCTTTACTTGTTACTCCTAGTCTACTTCTGAGGAACTTCCTTTCAAGCATTGGTCAGTATTGGGATGTAGTAACTTCCATATATAACTTCTTTGCTTTTTTGTGGGATTTCGTTGTTCAAAACCAGACTCTGAACACTTTGCAGGGATGTTTCTGTATGTCTGCCACATTCACTGATCTCTTTGGACTTCTTCCATTTTCCTCTACCACACTTCCCAAGTACTCGACACTGCCCTTCTTCAGTTGTTCACCTCCAATCCTTATTTCACTGGTTGGTCTATCTTTCTTTGTAGTTGTAATCAGGGACTCACATTTGTTTACATTAAATATCATTCTGTACTCCTTTACAATAAATAAAAATCCAGATGTGTGATGTTTACACTGTTTTATCAGTTTTCTGTAAATGTAGGTACACAGAAACTGCCATCTTTGATTTTGTAAATGAAACCCTGATGTAACTAGACCATAAACAGCACTTATCTGCTATATTTTTGGACGTCACCAAAGCTTTTGATGTCATAAGCCATAAACTACTACTCTCAAAATTGGAACATGTAGATCAGGGGACTGGGACAGAAATGGATAAAATCATACCTGAACAGCAGACAACAAGTAGTGGAATTTACTATCAAGAAGGCACCAATATTGACCAACTTATGTATCAGTCTGGGAAACAGAATGTTAAATATGGTGTGCCCCAAGATTCCATTCTAGGCCCAATTTTCTTCCTGCTGTTTACAAATACCTACAGTCAGCAACCCCTTCCCAGACTTCTATAAAATTTGCGGAAGACACCAACATTCTGATAAAAGGGAAGATTTAGGTGAACTGGAGAATGAAATCGTAGCATACATGTTACACATAACTGATTGGTTCTTATCATGAATGCAGAAAAGAAGTGACTGTTCATTTACATACTGCACAAAGGATACACCCTTCAAGCTCTATCACAGTGTTATCTGGCAAGAATTAGAAGTTGTAAACTGCATTAAATTTCATGGAATGTGGATTGAAGAAAACCATCATCAGTAAGAAATTAACTACCACCTGCTATTGCATGAAAATTCTTCCTGGCTGTATGACACAGCAAATGATAAAAAATATGTATTACACGCAGGTGGAATCACTGTTGAGATATGGCATAATTTTTTGGGGAACATACCTGGCAGCAGAAGTTATTTTATTGTCCAAAAAAGAATTATAAGGACAATAGCAAATGGAACTGCTAGAAGATATGGAATATAACAATATTATGAAAAGGATAGTTGCTACTCACCACATAGCAGAGATGCTGAGTCACAGATAGGCGCAACAAAAAGACTGTCAGAATTCAGTACCTCCATCCATATCAAACCTACCAGCCACCAGCCACCAGCAATACCTCCACTTAGACAGCTGCCACCCATTCTATACCAAAAAGTCCTTTCCATACAGCCTAGCCACCCCTGGCCATCGCATCTGTAGTGACGAGTGGTTCCTCTTGAAATATACTGTGAGTCTCACTGTGGGCTTCAGACCATAATTACCCTCTCAACCTTGTACATAACCAGATCTCACGTGTCTTTATAGCTTCAGTCACCCACCACGTCCCAGTGTCTGACTGTCCGGCCACAGAGGAGCCATTCCTCTCATGATTCAGTACCACCCAGGACTGGAGAAACTGAATCACATTCTCCACCAGTGTTTCGACTACCTCTTGCCATGCTCTGAAATGAGGAATGTTCTACCCACTATCCTTCCCACACCTTCCACAGTGGTATTCCACCGACCACAGAACATACACAATATCCTCGCCCATCCATACACAACCCCTGCTCCCAACCTGTTGCCACATGGCCCATATCACTGTAACAGACCTAGATGCAAGAGTTGTCCCATACATCCTCCCATCACCATCTACTTTAGTCCAGTCACAAACATCACCTATCCCATCAAAGGCAGGGCAAGTTGTGAAACTAGTTATGTGATCTACAAGCTAAGCTGCAACTACTGTGCTGCTTTCTACGTGGGCTTCACGATCAACGAGCTATCTGTTTGCATGAATGCCCACCAACAAACTGTGGCCAAGAAACAACTAGACTTCCCCATTGTTGAGCATGCTACCCAGCACGACGTCCTTCAATTCAATGACTGCTTCACAGCCTTTGCCATCTGGATCTTCTCTACCAGCAACACCTTTTCTGAATTGTGATGATGGGAACTCTCTCTGTAGTATATGTCCTATGTTCCCACAATATTTCTGGCCTCAACCTTCGTTAGTCATATTGACCTTACCCATGTAGCTCCTTCCCTGTCCTCTTTCCAGCACTACACCGCCCTCTATTCCACCAATGCATCCACAGACTTTTTACTTCTCTCCTTTTCTGCTACCCCCTTCCCCCACCTCCACCTCCACCTCCACCCTCACCCTCACCCTCACCCTCACCCTCACCCTCACCCCTCCTCACCCACCGTGTAACATCCGTGCTGCATGTAGCTGCTCACCCCCTCTCCACCTCAGCCCTCTATGCTCCCACAAACAGCACTTTACCATCTCCCACCCCTATCTTTTCATAATGTTACTACTAGAAGCTCATGCAGGCCGCTGTTTTAAGAACCTACAAATTCTCTCACTACGTTGCTCATACATTTTGGAAGTTACATGTTTCATTAAGAAAATAACACACACTGAAGACCAACTAGCGCAAAAAAATGACAGTTCATGAGTACAATACTCTACAAAAAATGGAACTGCAGAGCGAATATGCAAAAACAAAACATAGACAAGATGAGCCTTTAAAGCAGGGAAAAAACCTTAGAAAAAGTTACAACAGCACATTAAGACACAAAAATTTAAGGAATTTTGAAGTGACTCTGAAAATCTAAATAAACTGTATTATAGTGTTGATGAACATATACAATCTTAAATATATAGAAGCTAGCTGCTTCTAAAATCTGTGTGGGCTTCTGTCAAATACTTCAGTCAGTAACATAATCACTGTTAATGTATGTCATATAAATTGTAAATATTTTCTAATCTTTACATTTGTGTCTTTTGTACCAATGCAAAAGCTATAAACTATAGTCATGAAGATGCCACAAAACTATAAACATTACTCTGCTTTTTTAATTTAATTAATAAGATCAATTGTTGTCAATTTATAAGAAAAGTGTCATGATTTAATGTAAATTTGTTTCCTTTAAAAAAATTGTAAGTGATGGTCAACATAATGATGTAAAAATAGTAAAAATCCTCTAGCTTTTTTAACTAGAAGACTGTTGGAAGTTCTTGAGAAGGGCATGAAGACAGTAATCTGTATTTATACATTTGCTTACAGTTTTATGTATGTAACCTATTTATATCATAGTAGATATGCAATTCATAATCATCACATTAATTGGTGTCTCATCTCATCATCTATCAAAAATTGACTTGTCCAATATCAGTTTGTAACTATGGACAAAAATGTTGGAGCGGACCAATAAATAAATCAATCAATCAAAGCAGTAAAACAGGTATATTTGCAGAGTATTATTGGCTTACTCAAGCTATCAAACAAAATAGATAGTTATAATAGAGGGAAACATTCCACGTGGGAAAAATATATCTAAAAACAAAGATGATGTGACTTACCAAACGAAAGCGCTGGCAGGTCGATAGACACACAAACAAACACAAACATACACACAAAATTCAAGCTTTCGCAACCAACAGTTGCTTCGTCCCGTGCACCCTCCCACCACCACCTACTCCAGTCCTGTAACCTGGAAGGTGTACACGATCAAAGGCAGAGCCACGTGTGAAAGCACCCACATGATTTACCAACAGACCTGCCTACACTGTGACGCATTCTATGTGGGAATGACCAGCAACAAACTGTCCATTCGCATGAATGGACACAGGCAGACAGTGTTTGTTGGTAATGAGGATCACCCTGTGGCTAAACATGCCTTGGTGTATGGCCAGCACATCTTGGCACAGTGTTACACCGTCCGGGTTATCTGGATACTTCCCACTAACACCAACCTATCCGAACTCCGGAGATGGGAACTTGCCCTTCAATATATCCTCTCTTCCTGTTGTCCAGCAGGCCTCAATCTCCGCTAATTTCAAGTTGCCGCCACTCATACCTCACCTGTCATTCAACAACATCTTTGCCTCTGCACTTCCGCCTCGACTGACATCTCTGCCCAAACTCTTTGCCTTTGAATATGTCTGCTTGTGTCTGTATATGTGTGGATGGATATGTGTGTGTGTGTGCGAGTGTATACCCGGCCTTTTTTCCCCCTAAGGTAAGTCTTTCCGCTCCCGGGATTGGAATGACTCCTTACCCTCTCCCTTAAAACCCACATCCTTTCGTCTTTCCCTCTCCTTCCCTCTTCCCGACGAAGCAACCGTTGGTTGCGAAAGTTTGAATTTTGTGTGTATGTTTGTGTTTGTTTGTGTGTCTATCGACCTGCCAGTGCTTTCGTTTGGTAAGTTACATCATCTTTGTTTTTAGATATAAAACAGATAGTTACATACTTTTTGATTTTTATTAGGGGTGGGGGGCTTCCCTGGAGCTATTTGCGATTGAAATCATATGTTTTATGCTACCCTGGACCTCAATACAGGGACCAGCACTGAGGTCATCAGGGAATCACAATAGTTACTTCATACAGAGTGCTTACATGCACTGAGTTGTAACTATGTGAATATATTTTCAGTTGTTATATGCCACTTATGTATACTTCCTGAGTGTTTCAGTTGTCATATTTACTCTTGATGAAACTATTGTTGCAATTTTCAGTTACTGACTTTTTAATCTGTTTTTGCATATAATATAATATTATATTTTATTGTACCTGAAGTCACACACTTGAGTAGAGGTATTGTATGTTTGTTGTCATTTTGTTAAGTTTCTAACATTAATAATGATTACATGTTTACAACTTCTTTGCAGGTGCAGTCATTATCAAATGATACTATTCTTGACTTAGCACTCTCAGGACAGTATATGACATCTGGTCATCAGATATCACCCATCTTCAGAGATATGTTGAGTAAATTTCCAGATTATGCCAAAGTGGTGGCATGGACATCTTCATATAAGCACTGGCAGTTTTAAGATTGTGCTGCGAGTTAACAGTTCTTCCAAAGGAAATCTTCTATATGTGGTTTATTTTTACACTGAATTTTTTATGATGTGTGTACAGATTGAATTTAGAGGTGAATTTAGATATTTTTTTCCAGATAATATGATTAACAGGATTCAGAAACGATAATGCAGTTGAAGCAAATCATTTTGATTATTAGGTATATCACAATTTTAAGAATTCTAGCCATTGTATACTGTCTTTAATACAGATTTACCTTTTGACAACTGTGCACAGAAAATTTTATGACTTATATTGATATTAAGTAGCACTGGGAAGTATTTGTTGCTTTTGTATATGGTCTATGAGAAATGAAGACTGTTTTGATACTTGTGATTGGTTTTTCTTGATTTTAATTTGTGATGTAACTAGAATTGTGATGCTTATTCTACACTTTTAACGTATTACTGAGCAGTAAGAGGACTGTATATTATTTGGAATCACTGTTGGATGGTTGTGTAGTGTTATAATTAGTTACATGTTCAATTGATTGTTTCCATGATTTTGTTTATAATATGGAATTTATTATTTCTTGGTTACGTGGCATAGTTATGCACTGAGTAACATTGGAATTACTATATTCTCACCCAATTACAGATCGGGCATTATGGCCATGTGGTTTTCATAAAGAATTGTAGAGAAGACCCAGGTGCGGGTGCCACATAAAATGATTGAGACTACAAGTATAAAATAAATACACTCTATTCCTTGGCAGCAATCCATCAAAATGGATGTGCATACTACAGAAATTCAGAACGAATGGGATCCAAAGATCATCTTGCCGCAGAGCTGAGGCACTGATTCAGAGAGTTTTCTACACTGAAGGGAAAAAAATGCAATACCAAAAAATAATTAACGTAGAGTAATGAAATTTCAGTAATATCTTTATCTAGTCAACATATTTAAGTGATTAACATTGCAAGATCACAGGTTAATGTAAGTGTGAGATTACCCATTGCAAATGTGAAAAGCCAGTTCATTAATAACTGATGTAACTGCCAGAATGTTGAATGCAAGCATGACAACACCCAAGCATTGTGTTGTACAGGTGCCAGATGTCAGTTTGTGGGATGGAGTTCCATGCCTGTTGCACATGGTCGGTCAATACAGGAACGGTTAATGTTTGTGAATGAGTCTGGAGTTGAGGTTTGATGATCTCCCATATATGCTTGATTGGAGACATATCGGGTGATCGAGCAGGCCAAGGTAACATGTTGACACTCTGTAGAGCATGTTGGGTTAAAACAGTGGTATATGGGTGAGAGTCAGCCTGTTGGAAAACACCCCCTGGAATGCTGTTCATGAATGGCAGCACAACAGGTCAAATAACCCAACTGACTTACAGATTGGCAGTCAGGGTGAGTGGGATAACCACGAGAGTGCTACTGCTGTCATACGAAACCGCATCCCTGACCAAACCTCCAGGCATACCGTATTTACTCAAATCCAAGCCGCACTTTTTTTCCGGTTTTTGTAATCCAAAAAACCGCCTGCGGCTTAGAATCGAGTGCAAAGTAAGCGGAAGTTCTTAAAAATGTTGGTAGGTGCCGCCACAACTAACTTCCGCCATCGAATATATGTAGCGCTACACAGGCATGCTTTGCAGGCACAAAGATAAATACTGGCGCCAAACCCCTGCGTCAGTAAATAAATTAAAAAAAAAAAAATGGAAGACGAGCTTTTTTCGCCGCCCCGAGTTTCGACCACTGCATTTTCATACATTATCCAACGAAGTAAATACAAATTCCATATTGTTCATCTTCGAATGTAGCAGCATTTCAATGTACTACGAAAATCCGACTGGCAAGACTATTTGCGATGTTTGTCAATATGGGCAATTCTACGTTCTGAATTTTTTCCTACCTGTGAGAAGAGATGGTTGCTAATAGGAACTTTTATGAATTGTGAATCACATGCAGTATTCTCTTAACCATAAGAATAATGTGAATATAAACATTTTGCCTTGTATTCTATTGTGTTTGCTGCTATCTCATTTAAATCCTGTCTGCCTTATAACCTACGAACCTAGTGTGAGACAGCAGCAAATGCAGAAGAATATACATTTCATTTCATGTTTATATTCGTATTATTCTTATGCCTCTTAGTGATACAATCAGAAATGAAGCACGGCAATTGACTAGATTTTTAAATCTAAGATGACTCTAATTTCTGTGCAGAATGTAATGTACCAAAAGACGCGTCTGCAAAGATTTTCAAACGGAGAAAAATTTTAGCTAAACTCTCGTTCAGCACATCTATCATACGCAGTCTATTATTTGGTTCTTGTTGATCATTATCAAAGAAAGCAGCAGTGTAAGCAACAACAAATACCAGTCTCTTGCCATTGTTTCGCTAATGAGACAATTCCTCTCTTTTTTTACTGTAAGCGGCGGTAGTGTGCACAAAAGCAAGCCATGCCGTGAGCGGCGACAGGTCGTAAACACTCATTATCAGAATGTGTCAAACAATGCATGACACAGTACAATAATGCATTTTCAGCTTAGAGTGACGTAAACACCTATAACAAAGAGAACGGCACTTATTAGATCAAAGAAAAAAAAGCAACGGATTCAAACCAGACGAAGCACCTGAAAAAGTAAGGGTATTCGTATAAATATATGTAAAAACAAAGATGATGTGACTTACCGAACGAAAGCGCTGGCAGGTCGATAGACACACAAACAAACACAAACACACACACAAAATTCAAGCTTTCGCAACAAACTGTTGCCTCATCAGGAAAGAGGGGAAGGAGAGGGAAAGACGAAAGGATGTGGGTTTTAAGGGAGAGGGTAAGGAGTCATTCCAATCCCGGGAGCGGAAAGATTTACCTTAGGGGAAAAAAGGACAGGTATACACTCGCACACACGCACATATCCATCCACACATATACAGACACAAGCAGACATATTTAAAGACAAAGTTACTGAGTGGGTGAAAGTCTGATTTTGCCTCCATTCAGGTACACGCGGTCAACATATATACCAAAATCCTTTCTTATAAGGTGAAGCCCGTCAACTTACCATAGTACAGGCTTTAATAAGTATCGTGCGCAGTACCCTTTGTCTTTAAATATGTCTGCTTGTGTCTGTATATGTGTGGATGGATATGTGCGTGTGTGCGAGTGTATACCTGTCCTTTTTTCCCCCTAAGGTAAGTCTTTCCGCTCCCGGGATTGGAATGACTCCTTACCCTCTCCCTTAAAACCCACATCCTTTCGTCTTTCCCTCTCCTTCCCCTCTTTCCTGATGAGGCAACAGTTTGTTGCGAAAGCTTGAATTTTGTGTGTGTGTTTGTGTTTGTTTGGTGTCTATCAACCTGCCAGCGCTTTCGTTCGGTAAGTCACATCATCTTTGTTTTTACATATATTTTTCCCACGTGGAATGTTTCCCTCTATTATATTGGTATCCGTATAAATACGGACGGAGCGCCTGACGCATAGTGATGGCTACCTGGTAAAGCTTAACTGCTAAGCTTACGACTCGAACCAAACTGTAGCTGTATCGTCATTCATTCGACCTCAATTGTGTCTCATATTACAATAGACCAACTTTATTTCGATTTGGAGGTGCGGCCTAAAACTTTTCTCTCCCCTTGAATTTCGAGTCTCAGATTTCAGGTGCGGCTTAGATTTGGGAAATTTTTTTTCTTGGATTTCGGGTCTCATTTTTCAGGTGCGGCTTAGATTCGAGTGCGGCTTAGATTCGAGTAAATAAGGTAGGTCCAGTATATCTAGCATGCAGACACGTTGGTTGCAGGTGCTCAAGTGGACTCTTTCCAACCAATATATGGCCTCACTCACATGGAGGCAGAACCAGCATTCATCAGAAAACACAACACAGACCTCTGTGGACATTTGCATTCTTTCTAGTTTCTTTCACTGCAGCTACCTTGAGTGGTGTTGCTCAAGTTTTCTCTGGGTCAGAGAGGCTCCTAGTTGCCACTGTGTTGAGGGACTTTCTCTCTGAAATTGATAGTTACTGGGACAGCTCAGTTTTTTGTGGTCATCATGTAGATTGGATGCATTGAGAGTGCTTTTTTTCCCCAAACAGTGGGGGCATTGAGGTAGTTGAGCAGCCAGGAATAATTTGTTTCTCATCATCTTGGGTGGCCTCCAGACTCACCACATCTCAGATTTACTGAACATTTGTGGAACTTTGTGCAATTTCTCAACATTTTGGCTCTCAGTATGTTAACTATCTCCAAATTAAAATTGAAGGCCATAATAGACTTGACTTTGTTCATCACGATGAATTCAATGACTGCAGTGTTATCTGGAGTCACAATTCTTATCTTCATACCCATATGAAGAGTGTTGGCTAGGGTCACCACACTATCTGTGAACTTCCTATTTGATATACAGACTTTCTGCTGTGTCAGACATACACTACCATACTGAACTATCATTATGAAACAAATTTCAATAAGTTTCAACATTTTACAGCACTATTTCTGAATAAAACAATTTCTGAATAAAAGAACACTGTCTCTAGTAGTACAAGTTTCCATTGGGGGAGGGGGGGGGGGGGGGGAATGCCATCATTATGCCGTGTGACAGCGTTTGTGCATCAGCGTAGTATTTTCACCCGCTAGATCCCTCTCATGCTTATAGAAACCTGCATATCAATTTACATTTCTTATTTGACCCAATCTGGAACACGACAGTTGAACTACATCCTTCTGCCTGAAGTTCTAAACTTCATTCATGTAAATCATACAATGTAGTGTAAGTGAACTGATTTTTTCATTAGGTACTTTTTTCTGACTTCTAAGTGCCAGATTTGTATTACATGGTGAAACAAATTGTGTTGTTGTTGTAGATTAATTAGTCTTTGAGTAGCTTGTGGAGTTTGTGAATTAATTTGATTCTACAGTGATTGAGATGGATAAGTAAACATAGAACATTTAGGCTCTTGAATGAACTGCAAGTCAAGTTGAAGTGAGACTCTCCCATGAAGCTACAAAGTGTTCTAAAGAAATGTGGCATTTTATTTGTGTTGGCTCGATGGTGATGGTTGCCCCAGTCTGGTTGACATGGAACAGCGTCCGTCGATTACGACGACTCCAATCTGTAACTGTTGAAAACAAACTCCTTGCCTGGTTGATTAGTTTCAGACACTATCTCCCTTTGACTGATATCAGTGTATCAATGGAGCAGAACGCCGGAATGTGTAAGCAGCCCTTGTTTAAAATTGAAGCACTGGTGCTCGAAGTCTGTCGGTCTTCTTTACTTTGAACCCACAGCGATTGCACCACTCAGTACCGCAACAAATTCCTCGATCTGAAACAATTAACCAAATATACTTCGCGTGTTCAAGACAGGCTGATAAGCTTATGCGAACTTGATAACTGTAGTTCGTATGCCCGGTTTGCGAATGAGTGTTCAAACACAGATAATAGGATATCTTGAATTATAAAGTCCATCACTCAAGCCAATGCCACATCATATTTTTGCAAGGCTGTTGATTTATTAATTAATATAGAGTCGTCAAGGCGTTGCTATGGTGTTAATTCAACAACTAATATGACTTAATTCCAGAGATAAAATACTCTTCTGACAAAGTACAGAAAACTTCGTACTTTGGTGTAAACTTGCTGTTCACGGTTAATAAAATCACAAAATCATCCATTAAATGATGTAGCCAACACGAAGCATTAAGGTTATATTGGTGTTTATTGAACTTCGTAATTATTTAAACCTGCACTGAAAACACACCGATCTGTCATTCAGGGTTTTGAATCTATTTGCATCAGCGGTTCTGACATTGACTGCAGCTTCCAACAACACAGCGTAACTGTAAGTTCTTCGTGATCCTGTGTAGCTGTTCCCTACTCAAGGCTAATAATAGAGTTTAAATCGGTGGTTGGTATATTGCTGTGTCCTTTGGTGTTTGTGAAAATCACAGATCATGAAGGCTAAGTCCCAGCATTAATCAGGTATCACACGATTTACTTTTCTTTCACATATAATACCTGCTCCATTGTCTGACTAAACCGTAAATGTTATTTTACTTCAGTTCGAAATTCTGACTAGTACGTCAAGTCGATACTGTAAAACTTTTAAAACTTCAGATCGGTATGGAACAATCTAGTAGCGTTCAATAGGCTTACTACTTTTGCGATGTCTACAAGAGAGACTGAATTAAAATCTCCATTGCAGTGTTACATTGTAGTCACAGCGAACATACAGTTTGATGCGACTACAACTCCCTTCTAAGATAAATGTTATCTCTGATCTATTTATAACCTTCATAAAGAATATATTTTGAATTACTTATTTAAAGTTTCAGGCTATGTAGCATCTGATAGTCTTTCATTTAGTCCTTTCTTTATATCCTCCCAGCGGGTATGGGGGTTACAGTAGGCCCGAGGTATTCCTGCCCGTCGTACGAGGCGACTAAAAGGAGTTTCACATGTTTCGGCCTTTATGTGATGGTCCCCTATAGGGTTTGACCTCCATTCTTAAAAATTTTCCCGAAGAGCGAGCCAATTGGGGAATGGCGCCTTACAAGATGCATTGTGTCCATCGTGAATTGAGATCTTTAGCCCACTTTCTCGTTGTCGCATTGCAGTCCTGCCCATTCTCCATATCTTGGGCGAGGACACCTTCCTGGCTGTGTTTTCCACCATGCACTATGCAGTGTCTATTTCTGTGTTGACGATGACAATGGACTTCTTTGCACCTGATATCCAGCACGATAGCCAGTCCGTTGTGGTGGGGCTGCCATGTACCGTGTTGGTTGTAGCCCCTTGACCACACAGGAATCGCTCTGCTGATGCCTGCGCCATTAACTCCCCATGTATGCCAATGGGTAGATGCCCATCCCCCTGGGGCATCGGGACTCCCGGCAATGGCCATCCTGACAGGTGGCCTTTGCTGCGGCTGGGTGGCGCCCATGGGGAGGGCCCCTGGTCGTCGGAGTGGGTGGCATCAGGGCAGATGAAGTATAGTCCATCATCTCTTGCTGGTAGTGAAACACCAGCAGTCTCTAAGCGATCACGAGGCCAATTCAACGCACAGAAGTGTGACCCCAAATTGTTCCCCTCCCTGGCCACACCATGGGAGGAACGTCAGGCTAAGGATGGCAGTGGATCTTATTCGCCCCAGTACCTTGTATGTTCAAGAGCTGATGGGAATTCTTTCATGACGATGAAGCCTCAGTTTTTTGTTGAGAATGTAGAGGTCAAGTTCTGGGAGGTGGAGGACTTGTCCAAAATGAGATCTGGGTCAGTCTTGATCAAACCAGCATCCTCTGCCCAGTCACTCACTTGTGACAAGCTGGGGGATGTTTCTGTAACCATCATGACCCATAAGAGCTTAAATATGGTCGAGGGTATCATATTTCACAGAGACTTTCTTTTGCACTCCGATGATGAGCTGCGCGCCAATTTAGAGCAGCGAGGTGTACATTTCATCCGGCGTGTCCACCGGGGTCCGAAGGATAATCAGGTTGCCACCGGTGCCTTCATCTTGGCCTTTGAGGGTGATACATTGCCTGAGAAGGTCAAGGTGATGGTCTACCGGTGTGATGTAAAGCCCTATATCCCTCCCCCAATGCGGTGCTTTAAAAAAGTGTTGGAAGTTCGGCCATATGTCTTCCTGCTGTACTTCCAGCGTCAAATGCCGAGATTGTTGACGCCCATCACATCCCAATACTCCATGTGCAACCACACCACCGCTACCTACAAGCTCTGCGGCTGAGGATGGGGTGGAGATTTTGGCATCCGCTGAGGACTTAGATCTCGCCAGACCCTCAGACACAATGGATATAGACTGCTTAGGCAATAAATCAGTGGCAGCAGGTGACTCTGAGGCGTAAACTGCCTCATTGATTGTTCCATGCCTTCCCAGTCTCACGATGTCATCCTCCAGTGGAATTGTGGCAGTTTTTCCCACTGCCTGGCTGAGCTATGGCAACTGTTAAGCTTTACACCTGCCATCTGCATTGCCCTCCAGGAAACCTGGTTCCCAGCAATGCGGATCCCTGCCCTCCGCGGCTATAAGGGAAACTACAGGAACCGTAGCGACTGTAATCGAGTTTCAGGTGGAGTTTGCCTTTATAGCCTAAACTCGGTCTGTAGTGAAAATGTGCCCCTTCAAACCCCTCTCGAAGCTGTGGCTGTCAGAATAAGGACGACACAGGAAATAACTGTCTGCAATGTATATCTTCCTTCAGATGGTGCAGTACCCCTGAATGTATTAGCTGCACTGATTGATCAACTTCCTAAACCTTTCCTACTTCTGGGAGATTTTAATGCCCATAACCCCATGTGGGGTGGTACCGTGCTTACTGGCCAAGGCAGAGATGTCGAAATTTTACTGTCGCAGTTCGACCTCTGCCTCTTAAATACTGGGGCTGCCACACATTTCAGTGTGGCTCATGGTAGTTACTCAGCCATTGATTTATCAATTTGCAGCCCAGGACTTCTTCCACCTATCCACTGGAGAGCACATGACGACCTGTGTGGTAGTGACCACTTCCCCATCTTCCTGTCACTGCCCCAGTGTTTTTGCGGCAGAAAACATGATCCCTCGCTCTTTAGGGTACCCGAGGCATAAGGCAGTCTCTTGGTGGTCGCCGGAAATCACTGAAGCAATTAAGGAGCGATGGCGAGCTCTACAGTGGCATAAGTGGCACCCGTCCCTGGAGCACCTCATAGCCTTGAAATGGCTCCGTGCCCGTGTTTGCTACCTTGTCAAACAATGGAAGAAGGAGTGTTGGGAGAGATATGTCTCCACAATTGGGTGCCACACGTCACCTTCTCAAGTCTGGACAAAGATCTACATCTACGTCTACATCTACATCCATACTCCGCAAGCCACCTGATGGTGTGTGGCGGAGGATACCTTGAGTACCTCTATCGGTTCTCCCTTCTATTCCAGTCCCATATTGTTCGTGGAAAGAAAGATTGTCGGTATGCCTTTGTGTGGGCTCTAATCTCTCTGATTTTATCCTCATGGTCATTTCGCGAGATATACGTAGGAGGGAGCAATATACCGCTTGACTCCTCGGTGAAGGTATGTTCTCGAAACTTAAACAAAAGCCTGTACCGAGCTACTGAGCGTCTCTCCTGCAGAGTCTTCTACTGGAGTTTATCTATCATCTCCGTAACACTTTCACGATTACTAAATGATCCTGTAACGAAGCACACTGCTCTCCGTTGGATCTTCTCTATCTCTTCTATCAACCCTATCTGGTATGGATCCCACACTGCTGAGCAGTATTCAAGCAGTGGGCAAACAAGCGTACTGTAACCTACTTCCTTTGTTTTCGGATGGCATTTCCTTAGGATTCCTCCAATGAATCTCAGTCTGGCACCTGCTTTACCGACCATCAACTTTACATGATCATTTCAATTTTAAATCACTCCTAATGCGTACTCCCAGATAATTTATGGAATTATGGAATTAACTGCTTCCAGTTGCTGACCTGCTATATTGTCGCTAAATGATAAGGGATCTTTCTTTCTATGTATTCGCAGCACATTATACTTGTCGATATTGAGATTCAAACGTCTTATGGGTACCAGGCCCCAACAGCTGTCCCCGGTGTTACCATAAATGGCGAGTTATGTACCTACACAAACGCGATTGCTGAGCACTTTGCTTGAGCCTCTGCGTCGGAGAATTACCCCCCCCCCCCCCCCCCCAGCCTTTTGCACACTCAAATGGCGACTGGAAGGGAACATCCTCTCATTCACTAAACACTGCAGTGAATCCTGTAACGCCCCATTTACAGAGTGGGAGCCCCTCAGTGCCCTTACACATGGCCCTGACACAGCTCCTGGGCCTGATTGCATCCACAGCCAGATGATAAAACCTCTCTCATCTGACTACAAGCGACGTCTTCTCGTCATCTTCAACTGGATCTGGTGTGATGGCATCTTTCCTTCTCAATGGCAGGAGAGCACCATCATTCCGGTGCTCAAACCGGTCAAAACTCACTTGATGTGGATAGCTATCGGCCCATCAGCCTCACCAATGTTCTTTGTTAAGCTGCTGGAACGTATGATATGTTGGCAATTGGGTTGGGTCCTGGAGTCTCGTGGCTTGCTGGCTCCATGTCAGGGCAGCTTCTGCCAGGCTCGCTCTACCACTGATAATCTTGTGTCCATAGAGTCCGCCATCCGAACAGCCTTTTTCAGATGGCAACACCTGATTACCATCTTTTTTGACTTACATAAAGAATACAACATGACTTGGCGACATCATATCCTTGCCACATTGTATGAGTGGGGTCTCCGGGGACCACTCCCAATTTTTATCCAAAACTTCCTGTCACTCTGTACTTTCCGTGTCCAAGTTGTTGCCTCCCATAGTTCCATCCATATCCAGGAGAATGGAGTCCTGCAGGGGTCTGTATTGAGTATGTCTCTATTTTTAGGGGCCATTAATGGTCTAGCAGCAGCTGTCGGGCCCTCCGTCTCACCTTCTCTGTTTGCAGACAACCTCTGCATTTTGTACTGCTGCTCCAGTACTGTTGTTGCTGAGCGGCGCCTTCAGGGATCCATCCACAAGGTGCAGTCATGGGCTCTAGCCCACGGCTTCCAGTTTTCAGCCACAAAGTCGTGTGTCATGCTCTTCTGTTGGCATCGTACCATTCATCCGGAACCCGCACTTTACCTTAATGATGATCCACTCACTGTAGTGGAGACATATCAGTTCCAAGGACTGATTTTCAGAGCTCGATTGACTTGACTCCCTCATCTTCGTCAGCTTAAGCAGAAGTGCTGGCAGCACCTCAATTCCCTCTGTTGCCTGAGCAACACCAATTGGGGTGCAGATCACTGTATGCTGCTGCAGCTCTACAGAGCCCTTGTCCAATCCCGAATTGACTATGGGAGTGTGGTTTATGGTTCAGCAGCACCTTCAGAATTGCATTTACTCGACCCTGTGCACCACTGTGGGGTTCAATTAGTGACAGGAGCTTTTAGGATGAGTCTGGTGACCAGCGTACTGGTGGAGGCTGGTGTCTCTCCACTGCAGATCAGACATGCACAACTGCTCGCCAGTTCCGCAGCACACATTCATAGTTCCCCTGAGCATCCGAATTCCCATCTTCTTTTCTCGCCCACGGCAGTCCATCTCCCGCATTGGCGGCCCAGATCGGGACTAATGATTGCGGTTCGCGTGCGGTCCCTACTCTCCGAACTGGAGTCCTTCCCTTTACCACCTCTACTTGCAGTCCGTTCATGTTTGCCTCCATGGTTTACGCCTCGGCTGCAGCTTTGTCTGGACCTTTTGCATGGCCCTAAGGACTCTGTTAACCCTGCTGCTCTCCACTGTCACTTCCTCTCGATTCTTGACATGATCTGGGATTCTGAAGTGGTTTACACCGACAGCTCAATGGCTGATGGTCACGTAGGCTTTACATATGTTCATGGAGGACATATTGAGCAGTACTCCTTGCCAGTTTGCTGCAGTGTTTTCGCTGCAGAGCTGGCGGCCATATCTCGTGCTCTTGAGTACATCTGCTCATGCTCTGGTGAGTCATTTCACCTGTGTACTGACTCATTGAGCAGCATACAAGCTGTCGACTAGTGCTACCCTTGCCACTCTCTGGTAGCATCTGTTCAGGAGTCCATCTATGCCCTGAAACAGTCCTGCCGTTCTGTGGTGTTTCTGTGGACCCCAACACATCGGAATCCCCGGCAACGAACTTGCCGACAGGCTGGCCAAACAGGCGATGCGGAAACCACTTCTGGAGATAGGCATCTCCAAAGCTGACCAGCATTCTGTCTTACACCGCAGGGTTTTCTGGCTTTGGGAGACGGAATGGCATAACAGCACACACAACAAACTGTGTGTCATTAAGGAGACTATGAATGTGTGGAAGTCTTCCATGCAGGCCTCTCGCAGGAAATCAGTTGTCCTCTGCCAGCTCCGCATTGGCCATACCTGCCTAACACATGGTTACCTACTCCATCGTGAGGACCCACCTCAGTTTCGCTGTGGCTCCCAAATGATAGTCGTCCACCTCTTGCTAGACTGCCCACTTTTAGCCACTCTGCGGCAGACTTTTAACTTAACCAGCACCCTGCCTTTGGTGTTGGGTGACAGTGCTTCCACAACAGCTTTAGTTTTATGTTTCATCCATGAGAGTGGGTTTTATACTTCTGTGTAGGTTTTAGTGCATGTCCTTTGTCCCTCTGTGTTCTCCACCCTAGTGCTTTTAGGGTGGAGGTTTTAATGTATTGCAGAGTCTCTGGCTTTCCCTTTTTATTCTCGTGGTCGGCCAGCCATTGTAATCTGCTTTCATGTTGTACTCTCTTCTGTTACTTATGTCTCTCTGTTGTTTTCTTGTCCTCTTTTGTTCCTTTTAGTGTTCGTTGCCTTCACTTCGTTCTTGTGGCTTTTCCTTTCTTTCCATTTTGTGTTATATGTTCGCCCATTTTATTCTCACACTTGTGGCTTTGTTTTATTAGGAACAAGGGACCGATGACCTCGTAGTTTGGACCCTTCTCCTGCCTCTAAACCAACCAGTCAACCAACTTTCTTTATAATAAATGTTATTAGTTACATAGTATTCCTGTTCGTCAAACTTGCAATAGTGTTAATTTTGTTGTCAGTGGCTCCCATCAATGTCAGGATAAATAATTTTGCTATTTCTTTTACTACAAAAGAGCTTTCATTAGTGGTTCCATATTTGGGGTGTTACAGAAACAAGAAATTTTCTTCTAGGGAGGTACAGTTTTGTACTCTCCAGTTCGAATTAGAAAAGTGAAGTTGACAGGTTAAACAGAGGAACTGGGAAATATGACAATTAAGAGTGAATAGGGATGACGTTTAAACTTCCAATGAACAAGGAGTTTGATTTGTTACATCAGAGATGAGAATTAGTTTTGTACATGTTGCTATAGGGATCCTCAGAATTTTTTCCAAGAGGGCCAACAATCTACATTTGTTTTTATATACTAATTGATTAAGCAAGTTTGGAACCCTATTGTGGCCCAAGAGTAAAATTTGATGAGAAGACCACAAAATGTAACACTACCTCAAATGATTAATAGTTATCCATTTAGTATTTGTAAGGAAGATAAATTTGATAGCTAAATAATATGCATATTTCTTGTGTTATTATCACTGTGAGATCACGTGGATGAAGGTATGATGCACACTGTGACGTTACAGAGATGTTGGTCACAGTTGGGCTATGTGCAGCTGCTGCACGAAATCTGGGATGGGAGCGGGGGGTCACTTCCAAAAAATCACCAGGAATGGTGAGTGGCTGTCCGTATACCAGCTCGGCAGCAGAAGTTCCCAGGTCAGTTTTGTGTGTGATATGCAGGCCTAGAAGTATCAGTGGTAGGGTAGCAAACTGTGCAGAAGAATAACGTGAGGGCAGCTTTAAGTGTGCAGTGGAACTGTTCCTCTATGCCATTAGCTGCAGGCTGGTAGCTGGTGCAATGGTGAAAATTGGAACGCAGGTGGCTGGTAGGGATCAGACGAGGGCCGAGGTGAACTTGCATCTGTGTTCTGTATTGATGTCATGTGGGCAACTGAAGTTGGGATACCCAGGTCTGAACAAAGGCTGCAGCCACAGTTTTGGCTGAAATGTCTGGCATAGGGGTGGCCTCTGGCCAGCATGTAAACCTGTCAGTAATTGTCAGCAGATATTGGTATCCACTGGAGGAGGGTAATGGGCTGACAATGTTGAGGGGAATGTGCATGTTCCGATTCCGATGTTTGGGGAGGGGGGGCAGGGAGGTGGCCACAATGGAATGAAAGTGCTCCCTGACCTTGGTGCACTGGCACAGTTGCTGCAGCCACATTGGATGCCTGGCCATATGAAGCACGGAGCAGGTGGCTCAGCAGTTAGTGCACTGGCTTCGCATTCAGGATGACTATGGTTCAAACCCGTGTCTGGCCATCCTGATTTCCCTAAATTGTTTCAGGCAAATGCCGGGATGTTTCCTTTGACAGGGCACAGCCAACTTCCTTCACCATTGTTTCCCAGTCCAATGGGACCAATGACCTCACTATTTGGTCCCTTCCACCAAATCAACCAACCAACCAGGTGATGGGTTGCTTCATGAAGTTGGCAGAAGCACGGATGCCTAGGTGTACGAGGCCATGGACAGAGTCAAATGCCGGCTTTCAGAAGGTGGGAAGGAGGAATGGACGGGGGTGATTACTGGAATCATCAAGTTGTGAAGGGAGGATGTCAGCATGGGCCAGGTCTGGGTTGCCCTCTAGAGCAGCAGCCAGGGCATTGTAGTCGAAGAGTTGGATGATGGTGCAGGAGTTTCTAAGACAATTTGCCACAATGTTGTCGATGCCGACAATGTGCTGAATGTCGGTAGTGAGTTGTGTGATACGCTCCTATAGCCTACACATCCCTCGACTGTAGATCAGAAATAGCAGATGGCTTTGTGGACTGCAAGCAGCTCATGGCCATATACAACCCAGCAGTGTTGTGTATCGGAGAGCTTGGATGAAAAGAAGGCGAGCAGTTGCCAGACATTGTCCATGTACTGTTATAGGACAGCTCCAATAGTCGTCTCACATCTGCCACTATTGCGAGGGGGGGATCTGGAGTGGGGGTGGGCCAGAAGGGCCGCATTAGCTAGGTCCCATTTTGTTTTTTCGAATCTCTTGATTATGGTCTGGATCCAAGGGACCAGCTTGTTCCCTTTGTTTTTATTGCCATGGAGTGCTGTAGTGGCTCTTGCGTGGCAGTGGCATCCTTAAGATGGTGATGGAAAAAGTTGTCCATGCCAATGAAATACTGAAGGCCTTTGAAGGCAATAGGACATAGAAAGACTCCTGCTGCCTGTACTGTCTCGGGGAGGGGGTGGGAGCCAGGGGCAGAGTCTAAGTGTCCGCAGAATTTGACTTCGCTTGTCCCAAAAAACACATTTTGCCATGTTGAGGATCATTCCAGCTTTCTGTATGTGGCAAAAAGTTTTGTGTAGGTGTTGGTGATGCTCAGAGGGTCTCTGGAGTAGGTCGCCTAGGTTGGCAAAAGACCCAGGTGCACCCCGCAGGTTGTTTCCAAAAATCACTGCCATATTTTTGCGGCATTGTGGAGGTTGAATGTCATAAATGCACTCTCGAACAGGCTGAAAGGTGTGATTATGTCTGTTTTGTCAATTACTCTGTGGCAGCTGGGATTTGTGTGTAGGCTTTAGTGAAATCTATGTTACTGAAGATAGTGGCTCCTGAGATGGTGTCATTGTAGGTGCAGAGGAGTGAGACTGGCTCACGGCCAGGAGTGATGTGGGCATTGAGTTTATGGTAATCACCACAATGGCTCCAGGAGCTAGCCTTCTTGGGGGAGTGCGGTGAAGGGCTGTGGCCCAGTAGCTTTTGGAAGGGCGAACTATGACGGTGGCGAGCAGCTCTTTGAACTCCTTTTGTTAGATTTTGCACTTGCTAGTTGGTAGGGAGTGGCCACGGCATAAAACTGGGGGAGGGGGGTGGGGGGCAGGGGTAGTGGCAATGTAATACATGGTATCATGCTTAATATTCTGGGGACACTGCGTAGATGGCAAGGGGGAATTCTGCAAGGAGCTGAGCACATGGGCCTGATACTGCCAGCTGTTTCATGCCAAAGCACATGGCAGGGTGGGAGCTGCAGTGGACGATCCTGCTGGAGGTGCTGTCAAGTAAATGGCACTTCGCTGTAACAGTCAATAGGCTGTATTGACCAAGGAGTCAGCGCACAGAATGGGGTTGGTAACATGTGCGACCATGAAGGTCCATGGGAATTCGCACTGGAAGCACAGGTCGAGTGAGGAGATATGCAACCCATAACTAGGATGGCTAACCCATAACTAGGATGGCTGAGTTCTTGTTGGGACTAGCATCATTCAAATCTCGCAAGAAAAGGCGCTGTGAAGTGGTACAGCAACCGGGCGCGCCTACTGCTGGTGGCTGTCAGGGTTTGGGGACCAGGAACAAGGAGGTCTGCAGTTGGTCACCCTCTTGCCAAACATCTGATGGTATCAGCAACTTGTGCCTAATTTGCAGTGGTTTTGGGCACTGCGTCTGTGAGGCAGTTGGCCCCTGGCAGTGGGTGCATGAGGTGCAGGCAGGCAATGCTGGCAGTAAGAGCACAGGTGCGCCAGAGTCTGGTAGAGGTCTGGGGCCTCCAGGGTGGGCAGAGAGTCATTAGCGGCATGTGGCATGAGTGACGACATGCAAGTCATGGCTTGGGGTGGGGCGGTAGGGGTAAGTGGATAGCCGGCTGGAGCCACGGAGTGGCTGTAGCCACAGTGGGAAAGGAGATCGGGGTTTTGAACAGTTTATCGGCCAAGATCAATGCGTTTCCTAACAATAAATGGGCATGTGAGGCTCGGGCAACCTGAATGGGGGTGGGAAGGCACACAAGTCAGTTGTTTAGGAGCAGGCCTTTGGGGAGGATGTGTGGTTTGGTGATTGGGTGTGATCCAACAGTAGGGATGGGTGCATGTCGTCGCACTGCTCAAATAAATACAAATTACATGTTGGATGCAGCTCCGAGGGTGTGAAGCTGGATATGATGCATTCTGTTAGTTTACTATAGCTGCTGGAGGGAGGTGTGTGTGGAATAACATCCCGGACTTGGGCGGTGGTGGTTGGGTCGAGGTGGCCTACAGCCATTATAAATTTTGTTGCGTTGCTCGTGAAAGAGCAACCTGTGAAAACTGCCTTGATGAAAGCAAGCAACAGGCATGGATCTCGTGGGTTGATGGGGTGCAAATGCAAATGAGCAGCAGTGCAACCGGGAGGGGGGGGGGGGGGGGGAGTGTTGGTAGGTCTGCAGAGTTGACTTGTACTGAGTGCACTGTCTCGTTGGTCAGCTGAGTCAAGCAGTTCTTTAGTTTAGCAATTGAAGACATAAAGTCTGTATATGAGTCTGTGATCATTTTATTTTTAGCACTTTTATTTTCACAATTCTGTCTTGATCACATAGATTTGTGATCCAAACAGTTCATTAGTGTTGACAGTTGCATGCAGAGTTCTGACACCTCTAAAGTGCTTGTAGGTGCTGGGGCAGGAGGTGTAACAGGGGGCTGCTGGCTGGAGAGTCCATTGGGCCTCACCACCATAGGGGTGGGAACATGTGGCAGAGACATAGCGACTTAACTGTGCAGGCAGTGTTTCGCATTATGCGCGAGGGTGTGGGCAAGCTGTGTTGCGGAGAAGAAGGTGAGCAGGGCACACACAGCATGGACCATGCAATACAATCTCTGCTGTGTGTTGTTGTGGGAAGGGGTGTTCAGTATGCTGCATGGTAACACTGCGGCTTGTCCAGGCACACATCTGTCATTTGTGTGAGGGGTGTGGTGGTGTGCATGGTGAGACAGCTTTTGTGGAGGAGCACAGGGATCTGTCATTTGTGTAAGGTGTGCATGGTGAGACACCATATGCAGAGGGGCACGGGGAGATGTGCGGAATGGTAACGGTGATATGCAGAGGGAGGGCATGCGGGTGGGGTGCGATGATACATGCATGGCGGGGGGTGGGAGTGGGGGAGGGGGGGGATGCGAGCAGGATGTGTCCAGCTAATGTAACAGGAACTGATTACACGACCACGTGGGTTCTGCTAATCTGAATAATAAAAAAGGAAAATCAGCATGTTTCAGTAATGAGACTCGGTACTTTGGTTTAGACGGGGTCACAAGTGAAGGAACAATTTATGTTCCCTCCTATACAGGTAGAAGGCATACATGCATAAACGGTGTGCTAGTTAAGAAAAACAGCAATAAGTGCCAGGGCATGCTGGAAGAGCCACACTGCTTGGTTCTGTCATATTAACCCAAAATCTAACGACTATTTCCAATTAAAACGAGCTAGTACCTATTAACCCAGGAGGCTCTGTACCAGGGGTTGCTTACAACTTTTGTTCAGCAGCGTCCGGCTGCACAGGGAAACCCGCTTTAATGGCCCGCTTGTCAGCAAAGGGGTGCCAAAACTACTGGTGATAGAATGATAATAAATCAACCTGGTAGTTGTGGCACACATTGCACGTCGCTGCACTGTTTGCACTTCATCGCATGCAGTTTTCCAATTGCTCATACTGGGGAGACAAACTGGGTATCCAGCGTCAAGCTTTGAACACCCGTAGTGAAAAGAAGCACCTTGAGGTGATGCAGCTTGTGAAGACAGCATGGAAAAACATGGTAGCACTTCTCTTGTTAAATGGACTGTGACAGATTAACAACAATGAGTGCAGAATAAGAATTCTGTGGTTCGCTCATACCTCAGCGAAATGTGGCAGACGATGACATGAGCCACATGGCATTGTGTGAGCGAGCTGCCAAAAGCACAGCTGGGGATGTTGTCTTGTTTGGACGGAATAAGACACTGCTTGAGTGATGGTTCAGTGTACCTCACATCAAGAAAGTGTGGCCATCCAAGTTTTCCCTCCAGCAAGAGTGACCAGCGAGGATGTTTAGGGGCTAGTTTCTGGCCTACGCAGCCTGTCAGCTGCTGCTACAGATGGAGGCAATGGAAGGAGTTGCTACACCACCACTCTAATGAATCAGCATAATTTCCTGTGAAGAATGTGAGTTGTGTGGGATGTCAGACATTCATTGCAAGAAATACATGAGAATTTTGTAATGAATAAGAAGTCTGTACTCAGATTCCAGGTGAGGGCAAGTGTCCCTTCTTGTGGCTCCCATCCGCCCCCGCCTCTCCCTCCACCCTCTTGCCCTTGCGGATGCATATATCTGTTGCTCTGTTGGGAGATGGGGACCACTCAGTAATGATCTACACCTAAATAAGAAAGGGAAGACAAATCACTAGAGCTTCTTAGAGGAAGTGTTTGACAGACCTTTATCCTATTAAGCAAAATTACTGTGAATATTGGAAACAGAAATCAATCTCTTGTGTAATATTTCAGTTTTGACCAAAATAAAACAGCAGAACACACATGTATACAAATTAGTTCACAAGTTAGCTAAAAATTAGTTTATTTCATGAGAACATTGCAGAGGGCAGTAATTTGGTAGATGAGCTTGCTGGTTTGAAAGAGCTGTAGATTTATGAAAAGTAGATATTATTTTTCAGCTTGAGCACACTGTTGTGAGGATAGATATGTATACTATGAGGGTTGGAACTTAAATAGTGGCAACTATTTATTCAGAACTGATACAAAAGAGTAATATGTTTTCATCTGTTACTGTCCTTCAAATTAGTCACCAGCATTGTGCAGAACCCGTTGCCAGCTATGTGGAAGGCGTAGTATGCCGTTAGCAGAGCATGTTCTGTTGATGGTGTGAATGGAGCGGTCCACTGCCTGTCGAATCTCTGGAACAATTCTGAAGCGAATGCCATGAAGTGGTTCCTTCATCTTCAGAATCAAACCAGAGTCACAAGGACTTAAGACTGGGGAGTATGTTGGATGGTACAGTACTTCCCAGTCCCATCGACCAAACAGAGCAGCCACAGCTTGCACTGTATGTGCCTGCGCATTGTCGTGCAAAATGATGGGTGGATTGCACAGAAAGTGTCGCTGCTTCTTTCGCAAAGCTGAAGACCTTGATGACACTGTTGTGCTGTATGACCTCTGGCACATTCAGTCTTGATCTAACTCCGTTGTTCCTGTTTCAAAAACACAGTGACACCATTACGTTAGACCATTCGCTCACAAGTCACTGTTTTTCCATCAATTGTGCACACGCCGGTGACGTGGGACGGGCGAGTCCAGTTGCTCAGAGGTAAGGTAGGTATGTCAATGTGTGATATCAGCAACAATAGTAGATTCCTTTGCATAGTGTCTCCACAGCAGTGTTGCCACTATTTAAATTCCAACCTACATATATTACATTTGTGACAGTATGGAAACTTCAGCTGTTGAGCTAGAATTTTTCTTCCATTTTAAGTAAAAACTCTCCTGCAGACAACCATCTTGCTGTCCTCCAACCATGGGTGTGTGCATTTGCTGGGTAAAATTTTAGAACAATGTTAATAAAAGGACAAAATAATCTTGAAAAGAAATTCATAAATTCTAACGAGTCTTGATAAGGCACTTCCACCAAGCTATCCAATGTCTGAATTCTTGCACTACAGAGCATCCAGCTGGTGTATACTTCTACAGCTTCTCACACAGCTATAAGATCATTTTTGTCATAAGCTGGACACATAAGAAGAATCATTAGATTGAGAAGATTGTCAGTTCTTGGCGAGTTTCCTACAGATCGGCTATAACGTTATCTAACAGTGGGATAACGAACGTTATATGAAAATGACAATCAGTGGACTGAACAATATGGTGATTATCTCAGTAAATCTGCCAAGAAAAAATGAGTAATATTTTCATTTCTGCATTTATTTGTTCAGCAATCTCTTTAGCTTCAAAGAAAAACTTCCAGAGAAAGTAATCCAAATTTTGTCTGTTCTACCCTTATAGAGTTCTTCAAAGGTTTCATTTCTACATTTAAAGTAACAGTAAGTGACACAGTTTTCCTTGTATGTACAAAAAGATACAAAAAAGATAAAGAAAATAATAATTTATATTCTAAAAAGTAAGGAAAAAAGCAAAAAATATTTTTATACAACTAAGCTAATGCATTCCCTTTACCATGGTAGAGATAATGGCTTCAGATCTGCAAAAAGCCCTTTGATGACCCTGGCTTCCAAATACCACTGTGCTGTTGTACTCCAATGAATCTTGTACAGGGGACTGCATGCTTTTAGCAAAGTATTGCCCTAGAAGTACTGTGTGCTGTTCTACCAAGTGATTTTTTTAAAAACCCTCTATATTCTTGTGGAAGCCTAGGCAAATACTAAAGACTTAGGTTATTCATGCTACTGCATTGTGACGAAAGGTGACCTTTGCAGTTTTTGAATAAATGGTTATCTCAAGAGCAGTGTTTAATGTGAATGGCTGTCTTCATAAAATCATATATTTATGCTGTGAATCAGAAACCATGATTGAACAGCCGCCATTGCCAGTTCTGACACACATCTTCATTATGACATTAAATTACGTAGAGAAATCTTTAACTAGAGGTACAATGGCAATTGTAGTTATATGACACACTTCATTTACATCTTGTGCATGAACTTTTTCATAAGTATTGCAGTATGTAAGGAACTCTCCTCTGTGAATTCCTGCATAGATAGCAGAAATATATACTGAGCTTTTCAATTTATGACATGTCAGTAATTTTGTAAAATATAATGGAAAAAAATTGTGTGTGGCTGAAATAGTGTCTTGAATTTTTTCTTTGCACATGTTAATTAGTTTACTTTGTGTGCTTCTCTTACCTATGTGATGTTGGAAGTAGTGATTTCTATATGATGATGTAGTTTTAACTCACCCAAATCAATCCAGAAGCACAAAGCAACTATAAAATTTCCATAAGTACCAATTGCAAGATGATAGAATCATCATTTTTTGTGCTAGTACTATGGTACCAACCAGGTTGGTTTGAGAGAATTTTTCCACACAAATCACTTATCATCATACACTTTCAACCATGTCAGTTTCTGTTACTAATTCTGATATGCGCAGTGTACAAATCTTGCTCTTGAGAACCTCTCAAAGCTACGTGCCCGAAACAGGAGCTACTAATTGTGATAAGTCCTGTACATAAATCTTTACATTTGGTGCCCCAAGCAGTGGCTTGAGTCACTTGGGCCTTAACCCAGATCCGGTAACAATCCCATCACTGCTGTACCCAAGGATATATTTTAATGAACAAAGAAGATTATACTGCTGATAACAGAATGGAACAGTTCCCCATGTTATTGGAGTGACTGTTTGTGAACGTATCTGGTTAGTGATACCATGATGCCCACATTAATGGTAACTATGGAGAATGTTTTTGTTTGGCTCAACAGCTTGTTGGTTATATTTGCTCCACTTGGGAGATGAAATTGCTCGTTTTTCTTCAACCAGAACATCAAAAGTCTTTGTTAAGATATGCATTCATCTGAAAGGCACCATCAGGATGTACAATGAACTGGGGATAGCGTGTTTTGAAAAGATTATGCATCCAATTTTAGAACACTATATCTTCTACATGGTGAACATAGAAAGTTGTGAATTTTAACTTGGCACCATTTTAAGCTGCTGGTTCATGTGGTTGCTGGTAGTGGTCTCTCTGGTGCAGCTTATTCGCCCATTCATTATCCAGTATGCATAAAGCTGAGATGGTGATAACATGGCAAAAAAGAAATTTTGTGTTCTCTGTTTCAACAGGTGTGATTCAGGTGGCATGATTTTCATTCAGAGTATGGTACTCCACCTCCAGATGTTGCATTGCATGGGTCGTCCTTAGGTTGTCTAACCTGACAGGTTTTTTGAGGGGGTGGGGGTCTCTATTATGTGCCGTGTGCCTCCTCTTCCAACAACTTTGGGTGAACTGTGACACCACATAACAACAGCACTGAATGCTATAGGCCCAGACAGAGTATAGCCTAAAGAATTTTGTCCTGCCAAAATCTGCTTTCATTGTTTCGACTATGGCAACACATGGCGAGCAGTCAATGCAGGGCCCTTGCGGCACAGCCACAAGTCACTGAGGAGAGCAACTGAATCAACACCACACAGCTCTAAGATGATGTGCTGTGCCGACCCAGCACCTGCTGCCACATGACAAATAACTATGGAGAATGGTCAGTTGATGCATTCCCTCCTCATTCCCCTTAATAAATGGGTCGTGTCCACACCTAGTCAAATTGGCCTTGGGATTTGTAATTTTTTGTATTTAAAAGGTACTGAAATAAATACAGTCATTTTGTATTGTATTCTCCTAACAATCAGTTCTATTCGCCTATCAATTGCTTAATGTCATAATCTTTTATTTTTTGATTTCACTTAATTATTGATGTCACTTGATTATTGGCTCCCAACATGGGGGAATATAATAAGTAATCTGCACGTCAATTTATGCAAGAGATCAAAGAATTCCCAGTTCACTACAATTTTGGCACCCAACATGGGATGATTTCATTGGCCAACTACATGTCATTTCATATCAGAGGAGATAATTTCTCAGTTCATGACATTTCTGGTACCCCATGTGGGGCAATCTCATTGGTAATTTGCACGCTATGCCACATCACAGAGAATTTTGAAGGATTCAATACAGCTCCAGTACTGCAATGTTGAAGGTAATGGGAAACCATCACATTGATTTGTATAGAACATGCTGCTCTGTGCTAAAGAATCCTAATGGTTTTCTCCTGTGTAAAATATTCTCGAGGTAAATTAGATCCCCAATAGAATCTGTGGGTGGGAACTTCTCTGTATGAGCTAGCAGACAAAAAGACAGTGTGGGACAATGCAAAATCTGTTGTTCTTGTTGTCGTCTTCAGTCCAGAGACTGATTTGATGCAGCCCTCCATGCCACTGTATCCTGTGAGCCTCTTCATCTCTGAATAACTACTGGAACGTACATCCTTCTGAATCTACTTACTGTGTTCATCTCTTGGTCTCCTCCGATGACTCTGACTCTACCCTCCTCCCCCCCCCCCCCCCCCCATTTCCATCCAATACTAAATTCATGATACCTTGATGTCTAAGAATGTGTCCTGTCAACTGATCCCTTTTTTTAGTCACATGCTACAAATTTTTTGTTTCCTCAATTCCAGTCAGTCCCTCCTCATTAGTTACATGATCAACCAACCTAATCTTCAGCAGTCATCTGTAGCACCACATGTCAAAAGTTTCTTATTGTCTAAACTGTTTATCATCCATGTTTCACTTCCATACATAGTTACACTTCAGACACTTACTTTCAGAAAAGACTTACTAACACTTAAATCCATATTTGATGTTAATAAATTTATCTTCAAAAATTCTTTTCTTGACATTGCTAGTCTACATTTTATATATCCTCTCTACTTCAGCCATGTCAGTTAGCTTGCTACCAAAATAGTAAAACTCCTCTACTACTTTAAGTGCCTCATTTCCTTATCTGATTCCTTCAGCCTCACGTGATTTAATTCAACTACTTTTCATTATTATTGTTTTGCTTTTGTTGATGTTCATCTTGTATCCTCCTCTCAAGACACTGTGCATTCCATTCAGCTGCTCTTCCAAGTCCTTTGCTGCCTCTGACAGAATTACAATACAACTTATTACAATTACAATACATCTTGCACACCAGATGGAAGAGTTTTGTCAGCAAACCTTAAAGATTTTATTTCTTTTCCCTGAACTTTAATTCCTCCTCCAAATTTTTCTTTGGTTTCCTTTACTGCATGTTCAATGTACAGATTGAATAACTCCCTTCTCAAACATTGCTTCCCTTTCATGCACTCAACTCATTAACTGCTGTCTGGTTTCTATACAAATTGTAAATAGCCTTTCGCTCCCTGTATTTTACCCTGCTACCTGCAGAATTTCAAAGAGAGTATTCCAGTCAAAATTGTGAAAAGCTTTCTCAAAGTCTACAAATGCTATAAAAGTGGGTTTTTTCTTTCCTTCCGTAACCTGTCTTCTAAGATAAGTTGTATTGTCTTGCATGTTCCTACATTTCACTGGAACCCAAACTGATCTTCCCCAAGGTTGGCTTCTACCAGTTTTTCCATTCTTCTGTAAATAGTTGTGTTAGTATTTTGCAATCATGACTTATTAAACTGGTAGTTTGGTAATTTTCACTCCTGTTAGCAATGGCTTTCTTTGGCATTATTACATTCTTCTTGGTCTGAGAGTACTTTGTCTCTCTCATACATCTTGCACACCAGATGGAAGAGTTTTGTCATGATTGGAACTCCCAAGGCTATCAGTAGTTCTGACAGAATATCGTCTATTTCCGGGGCCTTGTTAGGACTTAAGAGCTTTCAGAGCTGTGTCAAATTCTTCTCGCAGTATCATATCTCCCATCTCATCTTCATCTACGTTCACTTCCCTTTCTCTATTATCGCCTTCAAGTACTTCTCCCCTGTATAGACCCTCTATATACTTCTACCACCATTCAGCTTTCCCTTCTTTGCTTAGGGCTGTTTTTCCATCTGAGTTTCTTGATATTCCTACGGCTGCCTCTCTTTCCTTCAAAGGCTTCTTTCATTTTCTTGTAGGCAGTATCTACATTTCCCCTAGTGAAATATGCTTGTAAGTCCTTACATTTGTCTTCTAGCCAATCCTGCTTAGCCATTTTGCCCTTCTTGTCAGATTGATTTTTTAAAATGTTTGTATTCCCTTTTGCCTGATTCACTTGCTGCATTTTTATATTTCCTTGTTTCATCAGTTAAATTCAGTATCTCTTTTGCTATGCAAGGATTTATACTAGGCCTTGTCTTTTTGCCTATTTGATCTTCTGCTGCCTTCACTATTTCATCTCTTGAAGCTACCCATTCGTCTACTACTGTATTCCTTTCCCTGGTTCTAGTACATTGTTGTTTAATGCTCCCTCTGAAACTCTCAGCAACTTCTGCTTCTTTCAACTTATTCAGGCCTGACCACCTTAATTTCCTACCCTTTTCAAATTTCTTCAGGTTTAATCTTCAGTTTGTAACCAATAAATTGTGATCAGAGTCCACATCTGCCCCTGGAAATGTCTTGCAGTTTAAAATCTGTTTTCCAAATCTCTATCTTACCATTACAAAATCTATCTGAAACCTTCTGATGTCCTCAGGTCTCTTCCATGTATATGACCTTTTCTGATTCTTGAACCAGTGTTAACAATGATTAAATTATTGTTCTCTGTGCAAAACTCTGCTATCGAATTCCAGTCTTCAACCGCTATTAAATTTTCATCTCCTTTAACTAACTGAATAATTTATTTTTTCTTGTCCTCTTCAATTTCTTCATCATTGTGAAGCTAGTTGGTTTATAAACTTGCATGACTGTGCTGGGTGTGGAGTTCATGCCTGTCTTGGCTACAATAATGTATTCACTATGCTGTTTATAGTAGCTTACCCACATTCATATTTTCTTATTCATTGTTAAACCTGCTACTGCATTACCCCAATTATAACTCCATATTCTCCTGACCAGAAGTTCTGTTCCTCTTGCCAGTGAATTTCACTAATTCCCACTGTATCTAACTTCAACCTATCCATTTCTCTTTTTAAATATTCTAACCTACCTCACCAATTAAGGGAGCTATCATTCGAAGGCCTGATCTGTAGAGTGCCAGTTTTGTTTCTCCTGATGAGGACATCCTCCTGAGTAGTTCCTGCCCAGAGACGCGAATGGGGGGCTATCTTACCTCTGGAATACTTTACTCAAGAGGACATCATCATCATTTAACCATACAGTAAAGCTGCACACCTGCGGTAAAAATCACAGCTGTAGTTCGCCCTCGCTCTCAGCCGTTCACAGTACCATCACAGCAAGGGTGTTTTGATCAATGCTACAAGGTCAGATCAGTCAATCATCTAGACTGTTGTGCCTGCAACTACTGAAAAGGCTGTTGTCCCTCTTCTGGAACCACATGTTTGTCTCATCTCTCAATAGATACCACTCCATTGTGGTTGCACCTATGGTACAGCTATCTGTATTGTTGAGGCACAAAAGCCACCCCACTGATGGCAACGTCCATGGCTCATACAAAATTTGTAAGGTAGAAACATCAAGGATGCAGCTAGATATTTTAGAAACAGTGAGATTCAATGGCCAGAAAAGGAATATTTTTGGAATATATATCGAATGATTATTCATACTCAGTCAGATAAAGGTGGAGCAGAAGTAGGAATAATAATGAATATAATGTTAGTAAAATGTATCATAGGATATGAGAATTTAATCACTTTTAGAGTCTGAAATGCAGTTATTCATTAAGGCGCACAAGAGAAAGTAATGAGAGGGGTAAGTCCTGTCAAGTGAAATTTTCTGGGTATGGGCTTGGCAACCTGGGGTTCCTGAGCTGGGCACCGGTAAGGCTGCCAGTCTCCTGTCACTGTAAGCTCTGGGCATGCTTCAGCGACCACTGTGCAGTGTGGCGGTGGAACATTGTGTGTCTCAGGGAATGAGGATCTTGGCTTGACCATCCGGATCACGAGGATGTAAAAAAAAACCAACCTCAATCTCAAGGTGTGCTGTGCACTGATGAGATGCATGGCTGTTGAGGTGAAACAGTCGTTACCAGGCAACCTCTGGGGAATCTGCCGCACCTCAGTTGTATAAGGCTTACTCAGGCACGCGGGGCTCTGTCTGAGTGGACCTTTACTTCCCTAGCATCTCGTGGGACTGAAATGGATCCTTCAAAATCTTTTTTTCCTCCTCCCAGCAGAAAGAGTGGGCCGCTCAAAGGTTCTAACACCCAGTCTATCAAGAGGGCTAGTGTGGTCAGTCCCCCTGACTCTCGCACTTCTTTGACAAGTCCAGTCTTTAGTAATAGAATGCATTCTGGTCCTCAGAATGTGTTTCTCATAGTGAAATGGAAGAAGGGTAGTTTCGAGAAGGTTTCACCCTTCTATATACAAAAGGGTTTGGAGGGAATCTGTGGCTCCTTAAATTCAGTGAAGCGCTTGCGCAATGGGACCTTGCTAGTGGAAAATTCCAATTCCCAGCAGGCAGCTAACCTCCAAACTGCTAAATGCCTTGGGGAATATACCATAGACACTGAACTGCAGAGCACCTTGTATTATAGCAAAGGTGTTGTGACATGCCGGGATCTAGTCGATGCAGCTCATAATTCAGACATCAAAGTCCTCAGCGCAGTCATGCTACATCTGCAACTCACCCCTTATCTGCAGTTCCCATGGAGCTTTCATATTCTGGATATTGCGAGTCCTGTCCTCAGAATTGACTTCCTTAAGCACTTTGGCCTCTCACTGGACACCCAATCTGCTGTAATGTTTCATCGTACTTCTGGTACACACATACCAGGTTACTTCACTCCACTGGCTACAGCAGCATGTCTCACTGTGACATGCTTGTCCATCCAGCGTCCAAGTGTGTACTTCTGTAGCCCAACTCCCTCGTCAAATTCTTACTCCAGTGTCATGACGTAGATGCCCTTCGCATCCGCAACAACACTGTCCATCAGCTAGTTGCAGATGCTTCCGACAACCCGACAGGTACATGTCATGCGGCCGATGCTCTTCCCACCACAATACCGCCTGCTGCAGCTCTGGCTGACAACAAACTTACATACTTTCTCTCTCTCTCTCTCTCTCTCTCTCTCTCTCTCTCTCTCTCTCACACACACACACACACACACACACACACACACACACACACAGCCTTTCTGCAGACTCAAAAGGTCAATGACTCTTATTGTATCAGTGTTGCATGCTCCCATCCTGTCTTCTCACCTCATGGCTGTTTCGAACCGTATCTGGCAAGGCAAGGCACCTGATAGCTAACAAACTGCACTACGCTAAGGCCACTGTTAGCAGGAACTGTTAGATGCAGGTGTAGTTCGCCCTCTTCTGGTAACTGATCCTTGCCTACCCACCTGGGCCTTAAAAAAGACGGTACCTGCGGGTTGTGTGGAGACTATTGTAAATTGAAACAAGAGTGTATATGACCCGGGACAACTGGGAAAGACCGGGGAATTTTTCGGAAATTTTTCATTGTTTTAGCTTTCAGTTAAATTTTTGTAATTTTGACTGGTAAGAATTGATTCTCTAGCTAAGAATGTTACTGTATCCTACTAATGCAGCAATAAAACATAAAGGAGACGAGGGGGGGGGGGGACTTTAGTGCCAAAGGAAATGCGCCATTTACAACAAAACACTGTGCACGCACAAGCGTCTGCAAACAGCAAAAATATGTCAAAGCCCTTAGGGCGAAGAGTATGTAATACTTCGTAACAATAAACTGCTTTCTGTAAGGGTGACGTCACAACTGTTTGTTTTACCAGTTGTCAGCGGGCTCATGCGCATGCGCAGTTGACTCGCGTATAAGCAGCTAGTACCTTCTCCGTTCTAACCCTTCCCGTTACTTGAAGTGCGGCTGTTAGCTCTATCGGCAGTAGCAGCAAGCAGCCAGATGTTAACGAGAAAAAATTTTCTCTCGCGCGCCCTAGCTGCCAGATTCGCGTATGCGCAGAGTTGTCCGAGTTGTAGTGGGGAGGGGTTAGTCTCCACGTGACCCGTGTTTGCGTTATGTGATTTCGCTGTTTCCTCTTCGTTTACAGCTCCCACGTCAAATGAAAACAAAACGGATTTCTGTGGCCGGGAGCTATCAAGTGAATTAAAATACATTCACATAATTACGGAGGGAAAAAATATATTATTAGTTTCAGTTTTCTGGTTTTATTTTATTTCCAAGTTATTAGCAGTCCAGCATTAATCGCCTTGCAGAACAATGAAGTTATTTTTGTCAGTTTGCTAAAGAAATTTGGCTTTATTAATCTTTCCGCTGAGGCAATCAATTTATTTGAAACGAAGTGTTTCATTTCATAGTATTGGTTAATTCCAACTGTTCGCTGAATTTCAAGTGCACGTTTTCATCTTCTGCCATGTATGGCATTATGCCATAATAAAGAACCGAATATGAGATAGTACGGTACTGGTACTCCAAGAAAATTTACATCCCAAAACCACACCGAAAAGCTAAATATCAGATGGGACCTACTTCATTGTGAATCTGGAAAAAAACCAACGTGCACTTCAAACCGAATTATGCATTTTAGTATGCTTAACAAAATTCCGATGCTGCTGGAGAATCCCCTGATGTCCTGTTTCTTTTATGGCGTAATGTAAGCTCTCTTAGTCCTTCATACACACGAACATGCGGGCTTCCTACACCAACGCAGCTGCGTACTTGCAGTAATGCCTGCTCTCTGGCAACTGCTAAATCGAACATATTTCTAAGTCTCGGGATAGTGTTGCAAACGGTGGTTCGAAAAGCGTTACTTTCAAAGTAAATTTCTTTTTACGCAGGATGAATTATGTTATTTGTGAGAAAGTGAGACGAATTTCTTAAATCACAGAGCGTTTAAAACTTAACACTTTGAGGGCCAGCCTCTTACAAGAATTTTGAGCCCGGAAGACCAGACATGTCATTATTTTAAATTTACTGGAACATTTGTGTGATGTGTCGAGTATAAATTGTATAAAGTGCAATAACTACATCGCGAAAGGTATCAAGTTATGTGCAGTGTCGCAAAAATGGATTCATACAAAGTGTTTCGCGGGAACGGAAGAATGGGACGCGAAATGTGACTGTGGCATGGAATGCTGCGATCTACTAACGGTAGCTTTGTCAAGATACGATAACTGCATAGAAGAAAGTGTTACTACATCGCTTCAGCAACACCTTGTGCTTGCAAATCGTTACGTAAATAAGTTAGAGGAACTGATAAAGCAGCGGAATTATGACTATTTAAAAAAAACGAGTGTAATGAAAACATACCGGCAATTTTCGTTTCAAACAAAACTTCTGCTAGTAGTAAACGAAATCTTTCTGGCGGTATGACATCGTCAGTAAATAGAGTGCAAAGAAAAACGGGTAATAAAGACACGACAGGACGAAATGTGAACTCAAAAAATAAGACAAGTGAAAGTGGATCTAGATCATCTGTGTGTTCTAACGAGAGAACTGTTTCTCCAAAGTGTACTATAAAAACGACGGAATGAGGGCACCTGGAGAACAACAAATATCAAGTCTGTGTATTAGGTGATAGTCATGCAAAGGGTGTGGCACAAATAATAAATGATCGGCAGTCGCAATTCAGAGTGACAGCCATTGTCAAACCTGATGCTCCCCTTAATGAAATAGTAAATAATTGTGAAAACTTAGTTAAGACTGGAACATGCTGTGTGCTAATAGGTGGAGCAAATGACATATACAAAAATGAAAGCCAACTAGCGACAAGGGCACTTCAAACAACTCTAAAAAAGCTGTCAGATCTAAATTTAAAGGTTCTTGTTGTAAGTGTGCCACATAGACATGATCTAATCGAGGAATCATGTGTAAACAAAGAAATAAAGTCAACAAATAATAAATTCAGGAAGATCTGCTGTGCTTTTAAGTGTGCAACTTTTGTGGATGCAAACAGCTCAGTGAGAAATCATTTCACGAGGCATGGACAGCACAGGAACTATTATGGAAAAAAGATGATGGGTGAAAAGATACTAGAAGAAATAAGCCGCATAACAGTAGAAAAGTTCCCTAAAATCCCACTCCAAATGAGGGCAGAAGCAGAAGAAATGAAAACCGTAACAAGAGCAACATTTGCTGAAGCACTAAAAACATCATCATCTGCTATTGTAAATATTAAAATGTCATCAGCTGCCACAGCTAGTATAAACAATCAATCAGCATCATCCACTTCAAGTAGGAAAAGCAACAGAAACAAGAAACCTATGGTACAACAGGATTTTTGGTATCCAGCCATAATGAAAATTCCAAGATAACAGTGTTAAACGAAAGGAGAAATACCACCAGTGCTCACTCCCCTGTTCTAAAGATTATGACTCTAAATGTTCAGTGCCTCAAGAACAAATATTGTGAACTTGAAATAGCAGTAAGTAACACCCAACCTGATGTCTTGTGTATTACTGAACATTGGTGTAAGGACCAAGAAATTAGTAGTATTCATATTAATCCATTTAAACTGGCAAATAATTCTAGTAGGAAAATTGCAAAAGGTGGTGGAGTCAGTATTTACCTTAGACAAGAGTTAGAATTTAAAAAGAGATGTGAAGCAAAGAACTTAAGTATTGAAAAGTTTTTTGAAGCAGGTGCTGTCCAGCTATATGGCCTGATGAAAAAAGTCATAGTCATAACAGTGTATAGGTCACCATGTGGAAACATAGAAGTCTTTTTTGATAAATTAGAATTGTTGCTAAATACTATTTACAAAAAAGAAACTGTGATTATTCTTTGTGGTGATTTCAATATTAATCTTCTAGTTGAAAGTCAACAAAAAAGGCAATTTTTGGACATATTAAAGAGTTTCAACGTGTCACCGCACATAAACAATTCAACTAGAATAACAAACACCTCCAATAGCCTCATAGATAACATTTTCTCAAATATGTCAGAAACTGACATAGAGGTAACAAATATAGATTTAGGATTGTCTGGCCACAATGCTCTCACCATTGAAATCCCTTTCAGGTCAAAGGAAGATAAAGGTGTAAATAATATTTACAAAAGAAACTTCTCTGTGGACAGCTGTCATCAGTTCATAAGTATCTTAGAAAATGAAAATTGGTTAGATGTTATGAAACAGTGAAGTACAGATGAGGCATATAGTGTATTTGCATCGATTTATATGATGAACTTTGAGATGTGTTTTCCAAAGAAACTGACCAGAATCAAGTCTACTGGATACGTAAAGTCAAGTTCTTGGATGACTCTTGGAATTAAGAAATCATGTGAAAACATGAAAAAACTGAATTCAGAGTTGAGGGAGTGTACAAATATTGATTTTATAGAATATGTAAAGAGGTATAGGAAAATATACCGCAGAATAATTGCAAATGGAAAGTTGTTAAGTAATAATATGGAAATAAAACAGTCCAGAAATAAAACTAAAATAGCATGGGAAATTGTGAGAAAAGAAACCAGGGTACCTACCAAAGACAAGGAAATTATTCTAAAAGATGAGGAGAATAAAATGGTAGATAAATATGCCACGCCTAATTATATAAATAATTACTTTTTAAATGTACCCCAGACATTAAGCAGGAATCTTGGGGAGCAGATTAAGATGAAAGCACCCAAGGCAGCCAGCAGTATGATGGCAGTTCCAACAAACGAAAAGGAAGTTTTAAAAGTGATTAAAAGTCTGAAGTCCAAGATGTCAGCTGGAGTAGATGAGGTGCCAATAATATTAGTAAAGAAAACAGCTAATCAGATAGCGAAACCATTGGCGCACATAGCAAACTTGTCAATGGCTGAGGGCATGTTTCCACAAAAACTGAAAATTTCTAAAGTCATTCCCCTGTTGAAAAAGGGTGATAAAATAGAAAACTACAGACCTGTCTCACTCCTCCCAACTTTCTCTAAAGTTTTAGAGATACTAATGAAATATAGAGTCACACATTATCTTAATATGCACAATCTGATAAACAGTAATCAGCATGGATTTCGAGCTGGGAGAAGTACCAAAACAGCTGTACTAGAATACACAAAAGAAATAATCACTAAATTGGAAGAGGGAAATAGTGTAGTTGGGATAAATCTAGATTTGTCAAAAGCCTTTGACACTGTTGACCACAACATACTTTTGAAAAAGCTTGAAGCTATAGGTATCAGAGGACCGGTAAAACAGTGGTTTGAGTCTTATCTGGAAAAGAGGATGCAGGTGGTTGAAATTACAGAACCAAATATTAATCAAAAAATTAAACTAAGATCAGATCCAAGGGAGATCACAGTAGGAGTACCCCAAGGAAGTGTATTACGCCCCTTGCTGTTCCTCATTTACATTAATGATATTCAAGTGTCAGAGAGAAAAGCTAGAATCATGTTATTTGCTGATGATACTAGTTTAATAGTTAGTGATATGAAGCAGTCATTGCACAGTATTGTGGACCATGTCCTACAAGATGTACAAAAATGGTTTAGTGCTAACAAGCTAACACTGAATGCAAAAAAAAAAAAAAACTAATTATGTGCAATATGGAAAAATAAGTGAACAGAACGGCCTAAATCCCACCATGGAGGGCAAACAACTTGAAAGAGTACAGTGTGCAAAATTCCTGGGTATGCACATTGATAAGAAGATTAATTGGAAGGACCATGTGGTGAACTTAGCACTAAAACTAAATTCAGCACGTTTTGTGCTTCGAATAATTTCAAGAGTTTGTAGTAATGACTGTACCAGATTAGTATATTTTGGCTATTTTCTGTCCATTGCATCCTATGGGATAGTATTCTGGGGAAAAACAAATTGTCGTCTAAATGAGATTTTCAAATTACAAAAACGTGCTATTCGGATAATGACCCACAGCCCACCTCAAACACATTGTAGGCCCCTTTTTAAAGCATTGAAAATTTTAACAATTCCATCATTATACATTCTGAAATGTCTGTTTGTGATCAAAAGAAATCAGGATAAAATGAAAACCAATACAGACTTCCATAATTACAATATCCGGCAATGTTAAGATCTCCACACACAAGCTGTAACAAGGACCCGAAGCCAGAAACATGTATGAAATCAAGGCATCAAACTTTTTAATGCACTACCAAAACATATCAAAGAGCTGGAAAATGAGAATAAATTTAAAACTGTTCTAAAGAACCACATGCTTGACAAATGCTATTACAGCATAAGTGAATATCTCTGTGCAACTGAATAAAATATATGTTTAAGTTAATGTGAAAAATGAAATTACATCAGTGCATAACAAATTATGTTATAAAAAGACTTATTAGTTGTATATTGTATTAAACATAAGATAGATTAATATGATTTCAGCACAGATACAAATTTTGTAAAGATATTACATAGTTGTTAAAATGTACCCTGACAAATCCTATATCACAAATGTGATCATTGGGATGATAATAAATAAATAAATAAATAAAAATAAATAAATAAAAGTATAAAACATGCAAAAAAGATCAATATTACATGTGAAAGGTTAGCTTTCCTTATATGTGTACCACAGTCTAACATAAGTCGCGACACTCACTGCTGTAAAAGTTGTTGCCGTTTGACAGATGGAACGACACTAGCGCTCCAAGCGGCAGGTAAGGTGAACGTCAGACGCGTCATAAGCATTATGTTTGTTTGCATCCATTTCCTACGTAATTTTCGAATTATTCGAGTTATTTTCTTGCCTCCAAGAGTTTGTGTAGTATCAGAAGGCATATATGTTTCTAATAATGATTCTAAAATAAGCACAAGTATGGACAAAAACCATGAATAGAGTGGCAAGCTACGACACACTCGTAAAGAAACACTTGTGACATTGGACAGAATTGCAGCTTATAACGTTGACATCAAAAGCATATAAACACACAGATTCACCTGTAAGAAGCACAGACATGTACCTCTACGTGCAAAAGCGATCGACAGATCGTTTATCGTTCTGTAGGCCTACTGGGTTTGTCATTGTCGCCTGTTGCCACAACTACGACCTTCATCTTTATATTATTCTAAGTGGGACAAGCAACTACCAAATAGTGGGAGAAATATGCCGAATATGCGAGTTTGTTATTGTCTGCGTTCATGAACTGGTTTTGTTCGAAATGCAACGAACAAAACCTAATATTATTACATAGGTAAACTGGGCCTTTCTTCATAAGGTCTTCTCGTCCGCTATTAACTACCCATTTTCTGCTCCTAAAACGAAACATTCATCATTTATACACATATAGTTTGCAAGTGAATCCTGACGCACCAGTTTAGTAACATGATGGTATATACCTCTCAGGATCCTCAGGAAACCTAAAAAAGACAGCTGTGGTGTCTTTTTTTCTGTTGCTGCTGCAATTTATTGCGCTACAAACGCTCCCGATGGTAAAAACCATTGTATAAATCAAAATAAACAATCAGTATTCGCTTTCACGATCGCAACGAACTCACAGTTCAACCTACCGGCCGCTTGGGGCACTGCTGGCGCTGTAGGCAACAAAATCGAGGCGAAGTGTCGCGACTGTTATGTTAGACTGTTATGTATACTAGGTATAGTAATGTAAACCATTAACTTTTCCTCTTTGTGTGCGCGTGCTACGTAACAGTGATCTTGCTATTGGCTGACTATAACACGTGTCCTATGCATCAAACCAGTCTTCGGACTGAAGACAACAACAACAACAACAACAACAACAACATGCTCTGAATACCTGCTGTCATCGGCTGACCAGATCACGTGGCATGTGATACGAGTGGCTTACAAAAGGATACCGCAATCTCGTTTTCTACGCTCCGGAAACAAACGTGCTGAGTTTGGTGCAATTCGAATTTATACTTTCGTAATATGAAAATATGCAGCATATATGTTACTGAACATCAAAGGTCTTTCCAAAATTTCTCTCCTTTTTTTTTTCATCAAAAGTGTTTCCAAAACTTTTCTCCCCTTTTTTTTTTTTTTTTTTTTTTGTTAAGTTCTACGCCAGTGTATAAAACGTTAACCATTCAAAGGATTGATAAGTTTTACAGTTTCGAGGGAAAAATCTACAGAAAACCTACTGTCACTTTGCATGGAAGAAGTGTATTTTCGCCCGGGAAAAAGTATATTTTTTAAACGGGTTACCCGGGAATAATTCGGGAATTGTTTTTCCTTGTCCGCTTATACACCCTGTGAAAGCGTGCGTAATAATTGACAATTAGCCCATTCCTCACATCCAAGACTTCGCTCATCAGCTGCATGGTGTGTGTGTGTGTGTGTGTGTGTGTGTGTGTGTGTGTGTGTGTGTGTGTGTGTGTGTGTGTAAGGCTTACCATCAATTACCTATGCACGCAGATGACATCCGAAAATGGCCACCATTACATCATTCGACCCATTTGAGTATTGTTTCATGCCTTATGGACTGAAAAATGTCACAGAAACCTGGCAGCGCTTTATTGATTCTCTACTTTTCCCGTTGCCATTCTGCTATGCATATCTGGATCACATCCTTATGTTTTTCTCTTCTAATGACAAACACAGAAACACATATTCCTTCTGTTACAAGTCCTCCCACCCCCCCTCCCCATGAACCGTAGACCTTGCCGTTGGTGGGGAGGCTTGCGTGCCTCAGCAATACAGATGGCCGTACCGTAGGTGCAACCACAACGGAGGGGTATCTGTTGGGAGGCCAGACAAACATATGGCCCCTGAAGAGGGGCAGCAGCCTTTTCAGTAGTTGCAGGGGCAACATTCTGGATGATTGACTGATCTGGCCTTGTAACACTAACCAAAACGGCCTTGCTGTGCTGGTACTGTGAACGGCTGAAAGCAAGGGGAAACTACGGCCGTAATTCTTCCCGAGGGCATGCCGCTTTACTGTATGGATAAATGATGATGGCGTCCTCTTGTGTAAAATTTTCCGGAGGTAAAATAGTCCCCCATTCGGATCTCCGGGCGGGGACTATTCAAGAGGATGTCGTTACCAGGAGAAAGAAAACTGACATTCTATGGATCGGAGTGTGGAATGTCAGATCCCTTAATCGGGCAGGTAGGTTAGAAAATTTAAAAAGGGAAATGGATAGGTTAAAGTTAGATATAGTGGGAATTAGTGAAGTTCGGTGGCAGGAGGAACAAGACTTCTGGTCAGGTGAATACAGGGTTATAAATACAAAATCAAATAGGGGTAATGCAGGAGTAGGTTTAATAATGAATAAAAAAATAGGAGTTCGGGCAAACTACTACAAACAACATAGTGAACGCATTATTGTGGCAAATAAAGACACGAATCCCACGCCTATGCCAGTAGTACAAGTCTATATGCCAACTAGCTCTGCAGATGACGAAGAAATTGAAGAAATGTATGATAAAAGAAATTATTCAGATAGTGAAGGGAGACGAAAATTTAATAGTCATGGGTGACTGGAATTCGATAGTAGGAAAGGAAGAGAAGGAAACGTAGTAGGTGAATATGTATTGGGGGGAAGAAATGAAAGGGGAAGCCGCCTGGTAGAATTTTGCACAGAGCATAACTTAATCATAGCTAACACTTGGTTCAAGAATCATAAAAGAAGGTTGTATACATGGAAGAAGCCTGGAGATACTGACAGGTTTGAGATAGATTATATAATGGTAAGACAGAGATTTAGGAACCAGGTTTTAAATTGTAAGACATTTCCAAGGGCATATGTGGACACTGACCACAATCTATTGGTTATGAACTGTAGATTAAAACTGAAGAAACTGCAAAAAGGTGGGAATTTAAGGAGATGGGACCTGGATAAACTGACTAAACCAGAGGTTGTAGAGAGTTTCAGGGAGAGCATAAGGGAACAATTAATAGGAATGGGGGAAAGAAGTACAGTAGAAGAAGAATGGGTAGCTTTGAGGAATGAAATAGTGAAGGCAGCAGAGGATCAAGTAGGTAAAAAGACGAGGGCTAGTAGAAATCCTTGGATAACAGAAGAGATACTGAATTTAATTGATGAAAGGAGAAAATACAAAAATGCAGTAAGTGAAGCAGTCAAAAAGGAATACAAACGTCTCAAAAATGAGATCGACAGGAAGTGCAAAATGGCTAAGCAGACATGGCTAGAGGACAAATGTAAGAATGTAGAGGCTTATCTCACTAGTGGTAAGATAGATACTGCCTACAGGAAAATTAAAGAGACCTTTGGAGGAAAGAGAACCACTTGTATGAATATCAAGAGCTCAGATGGAAGCCCAGTTCTAAGCAAAGAAGGGAAAGCAGAAAGTTGGGAGTATATAGAGGGTCTATACAAGGACGATGTACTTGAGGACAATGTTATAGAAATGGAAGAGGATGTAGATGAAGATGAAATGGGAGAAACGATACTGCGTGAAGATTTTGACAGAGCACTGAAAGACCTGTGTCAAAACAAGGCCCCAGGAGTAGACAACATTCCATTAGAACTACTGACGGCCTTGGGAGAGCCAGTTCTGACAAAACTCTACCATCTGGTGAGCAAAATGTATGAGACAGCCGAAATACCCTCAGACTTCAAGAAGAATATAATAATTCCAATCCCAAAGAAAGCAGGTGTTGACAGATGTGAAAATTACCGAACTATCAGTTTAATAAGTCACGGCTGCAAAATACTAACGCGTATTCTTTACAGACGAATGGAAAAACTGGTAGAAGCCGACCTCGGGGAAGATCAGTTTGGATTCCGTAGAAATATGGGAACACGTGAGGCAATACAGACCCTACGACTTATCTTAGAAAATAGATTAAGGAAAGGCAAACCTACATTTCTAGCATTTGTAGACTTAGAGAAAGCTTTTGACAATGTTGACTGGAATACTCTCTTTCAAATTCTGAAGGTAGCAGATGTAAAATACATGGAGCGAAAGGCTATTTACAATTTGTACAGAAAGCAGATGGTAGTTATAAGAGTGGAGGGACATGAAAGGGAAGCAGTGGTTGGGAAGGGTGTGAGACAGGGTTGTAGCCTCTCCCCGATGCTATTCAATCTGTATATTGAGCAAGCAGTAAAGGAACCAAAAGAAAAATTCGGAGTAGGTATTAAAATCCATGGGGAAGAAATAAAAACTTTAAGGTTCACCGATGACATTGTAATTCTGTCAGAGACAGCAAAGGACTTGGAAGAGCATTTGAACGGAATGGACATTATCTTGAAGGGAGGATATAAGATGAACATCAACAAAAGCAAAACGAGGATAATGGGATGTAGTCGAATTAAGTTGGGTGATGCTGAGGGAATTAGATTAGGAAATGAGACACCTAAAGTAGTAAAGGAGTTTTGCTATTTGGGGAGCAAAATAACTGATGATAGTCGAAGTAGAGAGGATAAAAAATGTAGACTGGCAGTGGCAAGGAAAGCGTGTTTGAAGAAGAGAAATTTGTTAACATAGAGTATAGATTTAAGTGTCAGGAAGTCGTTTCTGAAAGTATTTGTATGGAGTGTAGCCATGTATGGAAGTGAAACATGGACGATAACTAGTTTGGACAAGAAGAGAATAGAAGCTTTTGAAATGTGGTGCTACAGAAGAATGGTGAGGATTAGATGGGTAGATCACATAACTAATGAGGAGGTATTGAATAGGATTGGGGAGAAGAGGAGTTTGTGGCAGTAAAAATCGTAGAGGGAGACCAAGAGCTGAATACACTAAGCAGATTCAGAAGGATGTTGGCTGCAGTACATACTGGGAGATGAAGAAGCTTGCACAGGATAGAGTAGCATGGAAAGCTGCATCAAACCAGTCTCAGGACTGAAGACCACAACAACAAAACAACAACAACAAGTCCTCATGAACAATGGTGGCGTAATTAATCATGATAACACTTAGCTTCTCCACAATAATATCACCTTCCTTGGTCATGAAGTTACCACCGATGGTGTTTGGCCAACTTCCGATTGCATCACCTTCATCTCCGACCTAACACTACCTGAAACCTACTGTGATCTTTTCAGGTTTCTAGTTATGGTAAACTTTTTCAGGCACCATAAACCCCATGCTACCTGACGTCAAGCCTCTCTCATGGACACTTCAGCAGACAAGAACGCTTCTGCATCGTGTAGACACTGTAGAGTGAACTCGTCTGACACTGTGTTATGAGGTTTTGAAAATCTCAAGATCGCTCTTTCAAATGTTATCACATTCGTTCAGCCCATCGCCACTGTGCACATCTCTCTTACCACAGACGCTAGCAACTCCTCTGCCGGTGCCATGCTTCAGCAACATATAGGCGACATCTCACAGACTCTTCGTTTCTTATGCCAATAATTGTCCTCATCCCAGGGTAAATAGTCTGCTTTCGACAGCGAGCTATTTGCCATTTACAAGGCATTGAAATACTTCAAAAATGGTTCAAATGGCTCTAAGCACTATGGGCCTTAACATCTGGGGTCATCAGTCCCCTAGACTTAGAACTACATAAACCTAAATAACCTAAGGACATCACACACAGCCATGCCTGAGGCAGGATTCGAACCTGCGACTGTAGCAGCAGCGCGGTTCCTTACTGAAGCGCCTAGAACCGCTCGGCCACAGTGACCGGCAGTGAAATACTTCCACAAAGACATTGAAGGTCAGGAGGTTACAATTTTTATGGACCATTGCCTACTTGCGGTCACATTACATAATCCTGCTGCCAATCTTTCCCTCGTTGTTTCCAACATATGGACCTCATTTCTCAGTACACCACAGGTGTCTGTTACATCAAATGTGCTGACAATATCATCATGGATTACGTGTCAAGAATTAGCTCCATTACTTCACCCCTTGACCTGTACAAGTTGGCTCAACTACTTCCACAAAGTATTGAAGGTCGCGAGGTTATGATTTTTATGGACCATTACCCCCTTGTGGACACATTACATAACCCTACTGCCGATCTTTCTCTCGTTGTTTTCAACATATGGAACTCAATTCTCAGTACACCACAGATGTCCATTACATCAAATGTGGTGACAGTATCATCATGGCCTACATGTCAAGAATTAACTCCATTACTTCGCCCCTTGACCTGGACAAGTTGGCTCACTTGCAGCCACAGAACTTGTAACAAGACTCATCTAAGCCTCTTATAGTGGAATCCTGAATTGTACCTGGATCAGCTACTCCAGTGTTGTGTGACACTTCTACGTCCTAGACAGCGTGCTATTGGCTAACATCGTCTCATAGCCCTCTCTGCTGTATTGTTCTTGATCTTCATGTCAGCATGTGTCGTTGCGCTGGAACAGGGAATGCTAGCATTGCACTCTGAAAGCACTACTCATGGGTCACACGAGTGACTGGATGGAAGCATTAACATGGGTCCTTTTGGAATACGTATTGCCTTCAAAGAGGATCTCCAATCATCTTTGGCTGAGGTACTGTACTGCGAACCTTTGGTCCTTCCCACAGAGTGTGTTGAGGACTCCAATCCTCTTCCCCCCTCCTCTTTATCCACATTCGTTAAACACATCTGCTCACACATCTCATGCATTTACATGACCCCTGTGCACGTGCATATAACTCTGTGCATCTCTATTCACAGAACCTTGCAACCTGTGACTATGTCAATCTCTGTGGTATATTGGTTCACACGGCTTTGCAGCCCCTTCTTCGAGCCCTCATGAGATACTAACATGCTCTAACAAGGCCTTTGTTATTCTCTTCAATGGTATGGCACAAACTTTATCCTTGCACAGGTTAAAAGCGGCCTGGAAAATTGAAGACACCACTACAAACAACCTGCCTCCCACTGAACCTACTCCAGTGGAGTGTGATGTCTCATTGTTTGCTCAAAGCACGCCTTTTCTTGCACCCCCTTCCAACTCTTGTCCCCCTAAGTGCTACGGTGATACTCCTAGTGTTGTGCTCAGAAAAAGTGATTCCTCCTTCAGCAGTTGAGGCCAACATTACTACCTTACTGGCTTACTATTGCCATCCCTCTTCTGTCCACGTCCTAAACCTATTCCCCTTCTCCTCACATTCCCTTATTCCATGCAGGTCGTCTCCTACACCCCACTTTTTGGCACTGAGATTACAGGCTTTCCTCACCTCCTATCTTGCAGAGCTTTGGCGCAGCCTTGCCTTCCCCTCATGGCAGCTAATACAGGGCTGGTTACACCGCCTCTCATCACATTGGGAGCTCCTTCACCCAATGACCTCCACCATGCTCCACACTACTGGGAGGAGTGAAACAGGGGGGGGGGTCTTTATGGTGGGAGTCAACTCAGTCTGAGTCGAGCACCACCTCTGTGAGGATGAACGTCTTTGACTTGTTTTCCAGTGTCTGTTCTTGTCAGCCATGTTTTGTATGTCGTTCTTGAGTTCACTATGAGCATTGTGTAAAGATGCCGTTAATAGAGTGTATTTTGTTCAAAATTGTGTGTCTAATACTTCCTACTTTGGCATACTATCAGAGTACACACATGTGAAATATGTTAGATATATGTGACGAGTGTATGTGAGCCAAGCCACTATCAGGGTAAGAACCGGCAACCTCCAGTAGTGGTGGGGGTGTTAATATGGAGAGAGAAGGGGTGAGGAGCAGATAGACAGATGGAGAATGGGAGGGAGGAGATGGACAGAGGTCGGGGGAGGGGGGAGGAGGAGGAAGAAGAAGAGGACGAGGAGCAGGACAGAGAGGGGAGGCAGAGGAAAGTGGACAGAATGGGAAGAGGAGGAGATGGATAGAGAGAGAGAGAGTATATAGACATAGAAAGGAAAGAGAAGGAAATGAGCAAAGAGATGGGGAGAAGTAGATGTACAGAGAGAGGAGACAGGAAGAGATGGTCAAAGAGGGGAGAGCTGAAATGGACCTAAAATGGGGGAAGGAGGAGATGGGCTAATAGAAGATTGGAATAAATACATACATGTGCATTGCTTGAGTACTCAGTTAGTCTTTTATAAAGCACATTATTTTGTACTGACTTGGCACCGTTCAAAGCCTAAAGCTCCTCAAAATTCCATCTCCTTTTAATTACTGTTCTGAAACTAATAATTCAAAGTACTGCTTACTGGTAGCCTAAAAGTGCTAAATCTTTACTTCACTTGCCACACGGATTGATAATACGGTGGGTGGCACACAAATTCATGTTAGACCAAAATGAAAAAAAGCTTTTCAAATATTGCAGTTCATGCAAAAGCTCACTTCTACCAGTTCTATAATCACACATGATCTTATGATTTCTTGGTATCACTCCAATGTTTATGGACAAAGCCATCCATTGGCTTGCATTCCTGGTTGCAGATTAAATCACAACACTTTTCATCGTGGAGCACTGGCAGCGACACACACTATTTACAGTAGACTTAGAGTGAATGAACTATAAAGCAGCTTCTAGGCTTCTTGTATGCTCTTGGTGTCATCCGGAGAGTGCCGCAAAATGGAACTCTCGCCTCTAAAACTCCAATGCTTTTACCTCAGGGCTCAAAAGGAATCCTTTACAGCATATTACGTTACTAATAACTTCTTCTATTGCAATCATCTCGTGTCTGTAATTTTCCCTGTGGTAAATCTATACTTGAAGAAAGTTATCTTTAATTTTACTTTCACATCTATTTAACTATAGCTGTTCTGATTTTTTCAATAGGATCTTGAGTGGGCTCTACCCTATGAATTGTCTCTCTTGTTATTTCTGTCCTCTGTAAAATTCAGTAAATAAGCTGTAACTTGTGGGACATCTTCATTACTTCTTACATAGAATAAATTCCTGCATTTCCTGTACTCTTACTTTGCTCACTGCAAAAAAGTTACTAATGCCAAGTTGTTTGTTATTAACTGAGGATGTGGGGTGTTCACAGCACACTAGGTGTAAAAGTTTACTGGTATTTAGTGAAGCATGTTGGTAATATTGTTCAGTGCCTTTTTATCTTTGTTCAAAGGGATTCACATTGTTGTGAAACCATTGTTCGTTTTTTTTTTTTTTTTTTAGTCATGTGAGGAGGAGCAAAAAGTGTTAGAAGGCTGTTGGAGGAAGTTTTTAATGATGATGAAGACTGAGAGATTCCAGAGTTTGAAGATTCATTTGACAATGAAGAAGAACAGCGTGAAGAAAGCAATCTTGCAACTGCGAGTGATCAATCTGATGATGCTGCTAGTGAAGATATGGCTTCCTCCTTTCCAACAAATAGGGAGAGGTTTATGCTTGATAAGGATAAAGTAACTAATAATATCAGAACAGGGAAGCAAAGATAGTAACTCAGCTTCCTGATACTAAAATAATAGCTAAAGACTCCGAGACTGCTGTAGAATGCTTTCATGTGTTCGTAAAAGAGCAAACAATTTTCTCAATAGTAGAGTGCACCAATCCTTATATTGGTGGCACTGAGGCCTTCTACAAGAACAAAAATAGATGCCAGAAAACAGATGTAATAGAAATACAATCTTTCATTGGACTACTTATAATTGCTATTTCATATAGAGGAGCTAAAATGAATTTACAAGATCTGTTTTCTTCACAGGGACTGGGAATAGAAATGTTTCACACTACTACGTCTCTGGACAGATTTTTGTTACTTATGAGGTGTTTGAGATTTGACAATACGCATGATAGGGGGCAATGTAAGGAACTGGATAAAGTGGCTGCAAATATGGGAAGTATTCATCTTGTTCAACGAAATGCATACAGCCTTGGAAGTTATATCACAACTGATGACCAACTGGTTCCCTTCAGAGGTAAATGTCCCTTTTTCATGTATATTCCTAGCAAACCTGCTAAATACAGAATAAAAATACAGACATTATTTGATGCAAGGACTTGATAAACATTTCAAATGGAAACGTATGTGGGAAAACAGTCTGAAGGGCCTTTCCAAACTTCCAATTCAGGTAAAGACATTGTTTTGAGACTTACTGTGGGGATTCAAGGAACTGCGTGAAATATAACAACAGATAACTGGTACACTAGTGTCTTGCTTGCTGAAGAATTACTGAAAAAGTGGCGAACACTTGTTGGCACAATGAGAAAAAATAAGCCTCAGCTTCCTACTGAATTGACTGTCATAAAAGGGAGAGAAACTGCAAGTACAATTTTTGCTTATAAAGGGGACATCACTTGCCTTTTATTTGTACCTAAAAAAGGTAAAAATGTTATACTGCTATCAACAATGCATCCAAATTCCAAGAGTATTGACACTACAACAGGTGACAGAAAGAAACCTGAGATCATTACCTTCTGATGACGATGAGGTCCCATTCTGCAAGGAGCATAGAGGACAATGCAGGCGACCCGCACCGCCATACTAGGCAAGGTCCTAGTGGAGGTGGTTTGCCATTGCCTTCCTCAAACTGTAATGGGGATGAATGATGATGATACGGATGACACAACATCACCCAGTCATCTCAAGGCAGGAAAAATCCCTGACCCCTCCGGGAATCAAAACCGGGGAACCGCGCACAGGAAATGAGAACACTACCGCAAGACCTTCTACAACCTGATAAAAGGCAGAGTTGACACAGTTGACAAGTTGTGTGCAACATACACCTTAGCAAGAAGAACAAAACGATGGGCATTAGTGGTGTTCTTGTGGATGGTAGATACTGCTTGCATTAATGCTCAAGTTATAATGAAGAGCAACATCCCCAATTTTGCTGTGGAAAGAAGGGAATTTGTAAGACAGGTGGGGCAGGAGCTTGTGCATCCACAGGTTTTAAAAAGAGCTTCAGAGTTGACTGCACTAAGATCCATCTGGCTGAAGGCAGCTAAGATCTCAAATACAGAAGAGTTTATTCCAGCAGTTCAGAGTAATAAACACACATCAGGAAAATGCACAATTTGTCCAAGAAATGCTGACAAAAAAAAAACCAAGTACTTCTGTTGCAAGTGTAACCAATTTATGTGCTTAAATCATATGAAAAACATCTACAGTAAATGTATCAATTCAGAATCTTCTTCCAGTGATGATGAAAATGTTCAGTGTTGAAATGTGGTTTTTCTCTAGACTTTTGACATGAATGATTGTTTTAAGTTATATACATATGTCTGTTAACATCTCTCTATAATTTTAAAATGGTCAAAACTTTTCTCATTTGATTAATTTGAAAAATAGTATGTATACGAACATTTTGAGACCATTTCACACATGTTATTGATTTATCATTTACGGGTGATTATTCGAGTACCTTAGTGATTAAAATTGTACTTACATGAATTAATAAAAGACTAAATGCAATGTTTATAGTATAATAAACAATTTAAGAAAAAATTGAAACCTGAGTATCATATTTATGTAGGATGCTGTGAACACCACACGCCCCCAGTTATCTTATGAATGATCTCCACAGTTAAAGGTTAAATACAGCTGCTTTTTCGTTTATAATTGGGCCACTGTCTGGAATTCCTTCACTGTGTTATTGTATGAACCATCTATAAACAGCTACGTCCAGTTCTTCATTCTCACTCTTTCGCATAACATTCCGTTTCCCAACTCACTATCCATTTGTGTTGAGTACTGTCGAATACGATCTTTCTTTTGGATGTCATAAATAGTTGCTCATCCAACTTTCAACTCAGCAGCAGTGGCTTTCTGTGAAGAGCCTTGATTTAACTTAACTAAAATTTCGAGTTTCTGCTTGAGGTCTAGCGTAATGTGTTTCCTTTTAGAAGACATGACACCAAACTGTAAAGAAAGCTACAATTTCAGATACAGTATATAAAGCATTGTTTAACTAAACATTGATGCATATAATAATTCATTGTGCACGTTGTTCTGGATGTGCGCTGGTTACTCAGAGGCCAGACTACTGAGTGCCGGATTAGTGAGAGTCTAGTGTATTTGTATGGAGTGTAGCCATGTATGAAAGTGAAACATGGATGATAAATAGTTTAGACAAGAAGAGAATAGAAGATTTTGAAATGTGGTGCTACAGAAAAATGCTGAAGATTAGATGGGCACATCACACAACTAATGAGGAGGTACTGAGTAGAATTGGGGAGAAGAGGAATTTGTGGCACAAGTTGACTAGAAGAAGGGATCGGTTGATAGGACATGTTCTGAGGCATCAAGGGATCATCAGTTTAGTATTGGAGGGAAGCTCGGAGGGTAAAACGTGAAGAGGGAGACCAAGGCATGAATACACTAAACAGATTCAGAAGTATGTAGGTTGCAGCAGTTACTTGGAGATGAAGCAGCCTGCACAGGATAGAGTAGCATGGAGAGCTGCATGAAACCAGACTCTGGACTGAAGACCACAACAACAAAAAATCATCACAACTGGATTCCAAATGATGTTACTGAACCTCAGGACATTGATTATTGTGATAAAATTGATAGCTTATTAATAATGTTGATAAAAGTGGTATTTAATTAATTACACTAGTTGGACTGTAAATTATGATGCATCATTAAGAAAAGTGATAAGATCAAGTGGCAGACCTTCAGAGAACAATGGACCACTTGTGTCAGGGAGGAGACTGACCTTTACCTAGAAGATAAGGAAGACCTTTGATCTTAGAGATAAGAACTGATGATGACCTTAGGTGGTCTTGGTTGCTCCAGGACAAACTATTGATTCATTTATTTATTTATTGTATTTTTTTTCATGGAGACACCAACTGGTGTCTTTTGCAAATGTCATAGCATTTTGTTACAAGTTTATTACAGTCATATATACATATGTGTTTACATATACATGATACAAATGTACCATTGTACCTAATAAGGCACAATATTGGGTGTTACATCATACCTATTACAAATATTCAGATTTTACACAACCATTGGCCAGCTTCACACGTCCGTCCACATCAAACCCACCAACAAGCAACAGTACCTGCATTATGACAGCTGCCACCCATTCCACATCAAACGGTCCCTTCCCTACAGCCTATGTGTGTCTATCGACCTGCCAGCACTTTCGTTCAGTAAGTCACATCATCTGATACATTCCACATGGGAAAAATATATCCAAAAACAAAGATGATGTGTCTTACCAAACGATAGCGCTGGCAGGTCGATAGACACACAAACAAACACAAACATACACACAAAATTCAAGCTTTCGCAACAAACTGTTGCCTCATCAGGAAAGAGGGAAGGAGAGGGAAAGACGAAAGGATGTGGGTTTTAAGGGAGAGGGTAAGGAGTCATTCCAATCCCGGGAGCGGAAAGACTTACCTTAGGGGGAAAAAAGGACGGGTATACTCTCGCACACACACACACACACACACACACACACACACACACACACACACACACACACACACACACACACACACACATCCATCCACACATATACAGACACAAGCAGACATATTCAAAGGCAAAGAGTTTGGGCAGAGATGTCAGTCGAGGCGGAAGTGCAGAGGCAAAGATGTTGTTGAATGACAGGTGAGGTATGAGTGGCGGCAACTCGAAATTAGCGGAGATTGAGGCCTGCTGGACAACAGGAAGAGAGGATATATTGAAGGGCAAGTTCCCATCTCCGGAGTTCAGATAGGTTGGTGTTAGTGGGAAGTATCCAGATAACCCGGACGGTGTAACACTGTGCCAAGATGTGCTGGTCGTGCACCAAGGCATGTTTAACCACAGGGTGATCCTCATTACCAACAAACACTGTCTGCCTGTGTCCATTCATGCGAATGGACAGTTTGTTGCTGGTCATTCCCACATAGAATGCATCACAGTGTAGGCAGGTCAGTTGGTAAATCATGTGGGTGCTTTCACACGTGGCTCTGCCTTTGATCATGTACACCTTCCGGGTTACAGGACTGGAGTAGGTGGTGGTGGGAGGGTGCATGGGACAGGTTTTACACCGGGGGCGGTTACAAGGATAGGAGCCAGAGAGTAGAGAAGATGGTTTGGGGATTTCATAGGGATGAACTAACAGGTTACGAAGGTTAGGTGGATGGCGGAAAGACACTCTTGGTGGAGTGGGGAGGATTTCATGAAGGATGGATCTCATTTCAGGACAGGATTTGAGGAAGTCGTATCCCTGCTGGAGAGCCACATTCAGAGTCAGGTCCAGTCCCGGAAAGTATCCTGTCACAAGTGGGGCACTTTTGTGGTTCTTCTGTGGGAGGTTCTGGGTTTGAGGGGATTAGGAAGTGACTCTGGTTATTTGCTTCTGTACCAGGTCGGGAGGGTAGTTACGGGATGCGAAAGCTGTTGTCAGGTTGTTGGTGTAATGGTTCAGGGATTCCGGACTGGAGCAGATTCGTTTGCCACGAAGACCTAGGCTGTAGGGAAGGGACCGTTTGATGTGGAATGGGTGGCAGCTGTCATAATGGAGGTACTGTTGCTTGTTGGTGGGTTTGATGTGGACAGACGTGTGAAGCTGGCCATTGGACAGGTGGAGGTCAACGTCAAGGAAAGTGGCATGGGATTTGGAGTAGGACCAGGTGAATCTGATGGAACCAAAGGAGTTGAGGTTGGAGAGGAAATTCTGGAGTTCTTCTTCACTGTGAGTCCAGATCATGAAGATGTCATCAATAAATCTGTACCAAACTTTGGGTTGGCAGGCCTGGGTAACCAAGAAGGCTTCCTCTAAGCGACCCATGAATAGGTTGGCGTATGAGGGGGCCATCCTGGTGCCCATGGCTGTTCCCTTTAATTGTTGGTATGTCTGGCCTTCAGAAGTGAAGAAGTTGTGGGTCAGGATGAAGCTGCCTAAGGTACAGAAGAAAGAGGTTTGGGCAAACTCTTTGTCTTTAAATATGTCTGCTTGTGTCTGTATATGTGTGGATGGATATGTGTGTGTGTGCGAGTGTATACCCGTCCTTTTTTCCCCCTAAGGTAAGTCTTTCCGCTCCCGGGATTGGAATGGCTCCTTACCCTCTCCCTTAAAACCCACATCCTTTTCGTCTTTCCCTCTCCTTCCCTCTTTCCTGATGAGGCAACAGTTTGTTGCGAAAGCTTGAATTTTGTGTGTATGTTTGTATTTGTTTGTGTGTCTATCGACGTACTGTGTGTTTAGGTGCATGAGCCTTAGTGGTATTTTTAACTGGTCACTCTGATTACCTTCCTTTAAAATGCACTGAGTTGGTTCACTTACATAAGTTCTGGATCCAGGCATTAAAAGTGTTCCTGTTCTTTGGCGATCTTGCATTTCTCGATCTACTACCCAACCTGGCTTCTGTCTGTGTAGTTGTCAAGGTAGCTGTTGAGGTGCCTTCTTGCTCCGTACAGCCCGAGGAGTTGCCTGGTGTTGCAGTAACTGGAGTTGTATACTCCACCACATTTGATTGAGTAAGTGATGCTGAAGAGTCTGCAGTTGATGCCACAGCTTCTGTTGTTTTAACTAGCTGGCTTGGCAAGTTGTTTTTACCCAGTCCTGGGAATTTGTTAGTTGCTTTACTTTCCCACAAAAGCATGTCACTTTGAACTCTGGGTTTTATTGGTCTTGAGGATCTTCTAGGAGCACAATGTGTTTCTGGACTTTTGAATATCCTGTTGCTGCAAACTGATCTTTCTACTCCATTGTTCGTTAATGTCCTCTTGACAACATTGTGGCTGATTTCTGGTACTGTAATTTTTCTTGCTCTGGTATTATTTGCTCAGTTCCATCTGGATCCTTCCAGTGGTATTGCAGGCTTTAGTTGATTTTTTGGAGAGATGACTGCAAGTAAAGTTCTGGCCATTTCTTCCTTGCCATTAGTATTTAGGTGTAGTCCATGAGAAGTGTACCAGTCTCTGTTCTCAGGGACTGTTACAAACTGAGTGTTCTGGAAAGATTTCACTATTTTGGCTATTTTCCTATTTGTTCACCTGGTTTCATCATTCACACAAGACCAGTTTTCAAGATCATATCTATGGCGTATCCCTACTATGATTACATTTGTGTGCTGAAGCTTAATTAATGCTGATGTTATAGCATTTAATGCCTTGTCTGCTTCGTTTCTGGCTACATCATTAGTGCCACCTCAGGTTATAACTGTGTCATTCATTGTGAGATTCTGTAAGTTGTTACAGCTTTCAAGTATTGAAGTTAATGGTGCACCTGGTATAACATTTCCTTGGATTACGAAATTATTATGACTTTGATGCCTTATGTTAGCTCCAACTGATCGCCCATGGCTGCCTGCAAACACTGTTATTCTTTTTTTGTGTTTAGGTGAGCTACTCTTAGTAATGAATGAAACTGCATAAAAAACGGAAAATTATATTACTTAATGTGGAAACAAAAATGTAGACATGAGCAATTTTAAAATGCTGCACTTTAAGTGAGTTTAATTGCCTTATATACCTCAGAGAGATGCCTGTCAATCTGTTAATTGACTGTATAATTGTGCTTGTGTATTTGTGTCATAAGTGACAACAAAATCCAAATTTTAGTCACTGACAATACTTTAGAACATTTTCCAGAGATTCAATTTCAATATATTATTTAGGAAAGTAGCATGTGTACCTATAGCAGACATTGATAATTATTTGATGTAGCCCTTAGTTATTTTACTAATTACTATATAGAGTGCCATGCAGCTAAGTACAACTGATTCTGGAACTATGCTGGTGAAAAGCTTTGCATCTGTCTGCATTCAGTTCCAGCAGTCAACTGATACAACAGTTGGCGATATCTGGCAGCAGAGGAATTGAGAATGCTACAGATTGCATCTAACGGGTGCATACAGGATATTCTCAAAGAATTTGAAATGTTTGCACACAGAAAATATGTTTTTAATGAGTACCTTTCTTCTGTTGGAAAATCCATTAATGAGCACTTCAGCCAGTGGCTCTTTTTCCTGGCAGAAGAGTTGAAGGACAAGGAAGACGGGCGAAGGAAAAAGACAGGCAAGATTGAAAGTAACAAAAAAATTATTTTTTTATGTAATTGAAAAACATATTGGTTTGAAGATGATGATGATAACAGAATACATGAAAAAGAATAAAAACTACTGAACAAAAGAATATGAGTAAAAATAATTATTTTGGATTATTTTAATTAGATTAAAGCAATATTTAACATGTACTTCACTCACACAAATCATCATGTGAATGTCTTATAAATCAGTTATTTTTACATGATAGCAAGAAGCAAATTATAAACTGAGTTAAACAATTAGCAAAAAAATATTTTGATATTGTACAATGAAATGAAAATATTATTTCCTTACACCACACATGTCTTATAAAATTGGAGTATTAATTGAAGAATAGAAGATTTACATGAAAAATGGACTTACTGGTTAATTAATTATTTAGAAATATTTTTGCTGTAATTGAAATTTGTCACTAATTATCTTAAATAACACTAAATTTTTCTTTATACACGTATACAGCTGGACACTAAAGTCTACATACAACCCAGTTTTGTAGCATGTTGTGTACAGCCTGGATGCACAGTGGTAGACGTGCAACTCTGTGCCTGCATCCATGTCTGCAATAACATAAACCAAGGTCTTCAGACCGCTATCGTGCACTGCAAGCACGATAGATGCAACAGTGTTTGTTTACTGCGGTACAGAAGTCAACATACACTTCGAGTAAATTGTTAGTTGCAAGAGTGACGTTGCAGTGAACACAGTGCAAGTGGTGTGGTTTGTTGATATAACAGACATGTATTGCAATACGTAATTTGATCACATAACGTGGATTGAGAAAGAACTGAAATACCAGTGGAGGTGTGGGAAAACATTATTGAGCTCAGTAAAATTGGCTTTTCATTGCGGAAAATTGGGGAAATTGTTAGAAGGGGCCATGCAAGTGTCCAAACTGTAATAAGAAATTATAGGGAGCGAAGAAATGTAGGAAACAAAGCTAGGTGTGGACAACCGCCAAAATTATCTGACAGGGTGCACCGACACATCATTAGAAAAGTGAATGCAGATCCCAGTATTACAGCTACAAAGTTGGCATTAGATGTCACAAATACTTGTGGAAATAATGTTCATACCATAACAGTACGAAGGCTGCTGCAAAATCAAGGATCTGAAAGTAGAACAGCAAGGAAGAAACCATTCATAAGCAGGGTAAATGAACAGAAGCGCCTAGAATTTGCAACTCTGCACTGAAATAAAGATTTCAAATTTTGGAATACAGTACTTTTCATGGATGAGAGTAAGTGTAACATCTTCTAGTGTGATGGACAGCAAAAGGTGTGGCGAAAAATGAATGAAAGTTGGAAGAAGAGAAATCTTGTCCCATCAGTGAAGTATAGTGGTGGAAATATTCTTGTGTGGGATTGCATGTCTGGATCTGGAGTTGGGAATTTAGTACAAGGTCCGGCAGTCAAATCTGCATTAATTATTAGTGCATGGAAGCTTTGGAAGTAGTGGGGTGCGAGTAACGAGGGTCACCATTGCGTTCCCCAACATAAAGCATTTCAGTAGCCATGGAGCAGTGGACTAAGCAACAACAGTCATTTGCAGTGAAAGTGTTCTAGCAAAGCGGTAGCTATGTATTCACTCAGTGTCGTTTGCAGGCGCATTTTCAAATTAAGACCAGTGCCTTCGGTTAACTCAATAAAAACTTGGGTCAAAAACTTTAAAAACGTCGCTAAAACAACAAGGATAAGAGGTGGCAGAGCGAAGACAGTACATACTCCCGAGAATGTGGAATGTGTAAGAACTGATGTGGGGAGAAGCCCCCAGAGATCAGCATGTAGACAGAGTGTTGTGCTTGGAATTTCTGACAGGACTGTCAGAAGGATTTTGAGGTTGGACTTACATCACCACCCATACAAAATCCAAGTGGTTAATGCTTTGAATAATAACGACTTCGTGGTCCGACAGCATTTCTGTGAAAGTCTTTTGCAAGTGATTGAAGAAAACGAGGAGCTTGTTCACAACTTCTGGATGAGTGACGAGGCAAATTTTCACCTCAATGGATATGTGAACAAACAGAACTTTAGATATTGGAGCGATCAGAACCCTCACCAACACCATGAAAAACCCCTGCACTCAACAAAGGTAACAGTTTGGTATGCAATGTCCTCATCGGGAATAACAGGCCCATATTTTTTTGAGAATGAAAGAGGGCAACCTGTTACTGTGAAAGCTGAGCGCTATTCAACAATTTTATTAAGGTCATTCTTCACACCTCAGCTTCGTCAATATGCAGTGAATGATGAAAAATTATTTCTACAACAAGATGGAACAAGTCACATAACCCGAGCACTAATGTGTGATTGCTTGCCCGCCCCGCCCCCCATTTACCTGACCTTACAGTAAGAGCATAGTGTATGAAGAAAGACCTCATAATGGTGGTAATCTCAAAGCAAGAATCCGGCTGGAAATCGAGAGAATTCCTCAGGATATGCTCCGTCATGTGATGGACAGCTTCGTAAATCACCTGTGAGAATGCTGTGTTCTAGAAGGACGCCATATTGCTGATGTTATTTTGAAACATTGAAAAAAAGTGTTCCTGTTTCTTAAATGCTTTTTAATGTAGAATACGATTGTATGAGTAAAATTTTGATATCTGCATCCGTGTTTATTTTACACTCATTTAAAAAATACAGGTTTGACTGCCGTACCCTATATTCATTGAAGGTATTATGGATAAATGGAAGTATCCCACCATCCTAAAAGAGAATCAGAAGCAATCTGCGGAGAAACTGGGACTAAGAACAGACTGGGTGTTTCAGCAAGACAATGACCTCAAGCATACGGTCATTGTTGTAAAAGAATGGCTACTTTACAGTGTATCAACCCAGTTGACCATCTTTGGGGATAACTAAAGTGTAGGATAAAAGAATACACCAAAAGCAAATATGATTTAAAAGCAGTCTTAGTGAAAGAGTGGAATAACTTTACACCTGCGTACACAAAAAAAATTGGTGGAATCTATGCCTTGACGTTTGGAAGCTGTAACAGGAGAAGGTGGCAATGCAAAATATTAAATTGGGCCTGAAAGTGAAGAACATCACAGTGTATGTTTACTTTTGTACCTGACCCCTGTTTCATTTGTATGCTCAGGATGTCAGTATATGGAATTATTACTAATTATGCAGTGTATATATTTTGCAGTTCCTAACATTTGTTTATGTCACAGAAAGTGAATACATAAGATTTTCTTGATTCATTTTGACTTCAAGTGTTATTTTTAGGGTGTATGTAGACTTAAGTGTCTGACTGTACATACCACAGAATTTGATTTCATAACTATAGTAAAAGTCAAATTGTCTCTTCACTTGTCAAAGCAGTTAAGACATCTTCTGCTGTAAAAAGAATTGGATAGCATACTAACATTTAACGCTAGTCCGGACAACCATTCATTGCCCATTGTGTTGCACAAGTAAGTCTTCACTCTTCTGTAATACACTTCAGGAGACATGGTGGGGTGTCTCTTTTAGTTTGTTTTTTTATTTGTCTAGGTACCCCGATAACAGGTTCAACAAATTCTTTAGCTAAGTTTGATGATTTTTCAAATATCTTGTGAAATTATTTTTTTCTCCTCTATTTTTCCTCTCTGAGTCAATTATTGTTTGCCTACTCGTATTTTAATTGCAGAAATAGTAATTAAAATTCTTGAATGATAAATGATTGTAAATAAATTTAAAAAATTAACTTATTTACAGGGTAACCCACAATCAGACTCACTTCGGTTACAGTTAGTATTAAAAGCAGACTCTCTACGCAAATGAATGTTTTTGTGTATGTTGGCTACACTTCTCAAACTCTCGTATCATCCATTCCATGGCCTAATAATATCAAATAAACATAGTTTTCATGATGGTGTTTACATATGTTGACCTTATAGTAGTAAATGCATGCATACCACTAATTTTGATTTTTTATACGCAATATGACATATTTTGCACTTTACTTCTCCATATTGATCACCTTTTCTGCCTTTAGTGCATAATATTATACTATTGTGTATAACAGTGCATTTTTTTTGCTCCATAAAATATGGGATTCCCACAAAGAAGACTAAACCATTTTATTAGATAATGATCTCGTAGTTTGCACAAGAAATCTAACACCATTTCTTAGAAGGGCTGCGTTTTGGCAGTCATGCTCCAATTTCCCTTCGTCCTCGAAGTTCAATCCATATTCTTCTTCTTTCGACCTGGGCGTGAGGTAAGGGAGTGACCAGGAACAGGAAGTGCGAATTTTTTTGGGACACTGTCAATTTTACTGACAGAGTTTGTTGGAATAAACAGATGTGATATTGTTCTGTTTGACAGAGATGCTAGAACAATTTTTGGTAGCGAAGATACAAAAGGATATGAAATTATTGAATACTTTCCCAAATTTCCTCATTTGTGTATGCATCTGTCACTTCTAGCAATGTGGAAAGTTCATTGTCTGCATTTAAGAATGTTCCAGCAGATCATTTCATAAGCCTAAATGAGGAGAATTTATATTATTATTTATTTATTGTGTGGCTTTTAGTGCTGGAATTCTCCATAGAAATGTTTGTCTCTCCTTTGATGCACCTCTTTCCATTTATGCAGAGAGGTTGCATCTTTGTGGGAATTGGAATCTGTGACAAAAGAAAGGTATCCAGAAGGAATTGGCTGTGGTCTATAGTAAGAGATCAACCCCAACACTTTCCTAAACTGAAAGTGAGAAAGAAACCACAGAAAACCATTTTCAAGCTTGACGATGGATGGATTCAAAACACCTCGTCTCTCAAATCCACAGATTTGCCTCAACACAGCCCTCAATGTGCAGAGCTATAATGGTCAGTGCCGATTTTGGAAAAGCATGTTGTTGAACATTGTTTTTTAAAAAATAAAATGCATCACAACAACAGATGGAATTCTAATATTGCATGTTTTTCCTTTAATTGTGCATGTTTTATCAGTTGTTAGAGCATCAATGCATGTATGTTTTAAGATTTGATTGTGCATGGAAATCCAGGCTCAGTTATTATAGTCTTAGAGGGCGAACTATAGAATGTGCTTTCATCATTCACCCCTTCCGCTCTCCACAGACTGCTTCCCATTATTCTGTATCGGAAATGGTTTTCATAATTGAGTACTGTTCACGTGCCCAGGTTGGGTGATATTTTGCCATTTGGGTTACTAATAACAGAATTATGAACAATATTTTAAAGAACTGCAACCATCGCCATTTGGGCAGTAATTTTGTTGATTGACATGATTTTTGAGTGACACATCTATTTTCATGCTCTAATTCTAATTTAATCTTATTTTCAATGACGTTTGCTGCTTCACTGCCTTGTGAAATACTGGAACATTGCAACCCCCAATGATCTACTAGTCTGCTAATAAAGACTGCAATGCTAACATTACACTGCTATAGAGAGGTGATCCATATTTTTAACTTACCATAACACTGGTGGACGAATCCAAACCGGTTTTCTTCTTCTTTCATATCAATATTTACAAACTATCACAACAGCATAGAGCATAAAAACTTTAAACAGCAGCACTAACATTAAATTGAATCGGAATTAAGAATTGAAATGATCGACAGCCGTGTTTACTATCAAAAGTGCATTTCCCTTTCTTGTCGTGTGACTGAAAATCAAAATAGCTTTCACTTTCACAGCAGGGCAACTAGGTCATGTGTAATTTCATTTGGGTGATAGAGGGGTCCAGACCCAACGGACACCCCCTCCCCCAATTGGCTATGTCCTTGATGTCCCTTTCCCCCTTTTGATAAAGATGGAATCATTTCATGTGCTTATCTACCAATAAATCTTTGTTGGTCTTCTATGGGTGATACTTTAAGGTTACTAGTATATAACTATCCATATTTGGACTTGGTCATCCTCTTACTATCTTATTTTTGATTTTGTGCCATGTCTGTCATCTTTACATTTCATTCTGTAACCATTTCATTTACTTGTTTCTTGACATGGGGCTTATTTTGTTGGCTATGGCCTGGGCATATGCAGTTCAGTACTTGTCTAATCTTAGGTGCCATTTTCCTACAACACTTTACTCTGTATGTACACAGTAAGCCACATTGGTTTTATTGTCACATAATATGTATGTTATATGTCAACATGGTTTTTGGTTGTAGCTGGCGTCGTTGAAAATTTCCTGGTGTCTTTGTCCACAGCTGGATTGTAAACGATAAAGATGTGTGTTTGCCATTTTATATAATAGTGCGCTCTTCTGTTTCTGTGGTGTAATTTATCACTGTGGTGCTTTTAATGCGTTTTTACTGTATGAGGTTGGTTGGGGGGAGGGGGGGAGGAGGGGAAGAAATTATGTTTGCTATATTTGTATTAACTGTACATTGTTTGGTTTCTCTACATGGTGTAAAATTTGTATCTAATGCTCTTTGGATGTCTCCATTTGTACAACATACATCAAAAAAGTTTTACAATACCTCGGTTCCAAGAGTTCCAGAACCTGTACAGAAAATTGGAATAGAGATCAACATAAACATCATTTCCGCCCTTTTTATTGCTCATGAAAACCATACATCGCATGTTGTACCACAATATGGCGAGACCTTCAGAGGTGGTGGTCCAGATTGCTGTACACACCAGTACCTCTAACACCCAGTAGCACAGTAGCACATCCTCTTGCATTGATGCATGCCTGTATTCATTGTGGCACACTGTCCACAAGTTTATCAAGGCACTGTTGGTCCAGATTGTTCCACTCCTCAATGGCGATTTGGTGTACCTATCCCATTCATGTTCGATAGGGTTCATGTCTGGAGAACATTCTGGCCACTCTAGTCGAGCGATATTGTTATCCTGAAGGAAGCAATTCACAAGATGTACACGATGGGTGCACGAATTGTCGTCCATGAAGACGAATGCCTCGCCAATATGCTGCTGATATGGTTGCACTATCGGTTGGAGGATGGCATTGACGTATCATACAGCCATTACGGCGCCTTCCATGACCACCAGCAGCGTACGTCGGCCCCACATAATGCCATCCCAAAACAGCAGGGAACCTCCTCTATCTTGCTGCACTCGCTGGACAGTCTGTCTAAGGCATTCAGCCTGAACAGGTTGCTTCCAAACACGTCTTCGCCGACTATCTGGTTGAAGGTATATGCGACACTCATTGGTGAAGAGAACGTGATGCCAATCCTGAGCGGTCTATTCGGCATGTTGTTGGGACCATCTGCACTCCGCTGCATGGTGTTATGGTTGCAAAGGCGGATCATGCAGCCTATTGCGCACAGTTTGAGTTGTAACACGGTGTCCTGTGGCTGCACAACAAGCATTATTCAACGTGGTGTCGTTGCTGTCAGGGTTCCTCCGAGCCATAACCCATAGGTAGCGGTCATCCACTACAGTAATAGCCCTTGGGCGGCCTGAGCGAGGCAAATCATCGATAGTTCCTGTTTCATTGTGTCTCCTCCATGTTTGAACAACATCGCTTTGGTTCACTCTGAGACACCTGGACACTTCCCTTGTTGAGAGCCCTTCCTGGCACAAAGTAACAATGCGAATGCGATGGAACCGCGGTATTGACCGTCTAGGTGTGGTTGAACTACAGACAACATGAGCCGTGTACCTGCTTCCTGGTGGAATGACTGGAACTGATCAGTTATCGGACCCCCTCCGTCTAATAGGCACTTCTCATACGTGCTTGTATACATCTTTGGGCAGGTTTAGTGACATCTCTGAAGAGTCAAAGGGACTGTGTCTGTGATACAATATCCACAGTCAACGTCTATCTTCAGGAGTTCTGGGAACTGGGGTGATGAAAAACTTTTTTGATGTGTGTGTGTATATATACTGCTAAAATTTACATGACGAAAATTCTTTTGTAATGCTTGTCGTGTCCCGAGAGGGAGTAAGGAGGACTCGTTTTAATTACAAGGGCTTATTTCGATCGAGCGTATCGAAGAGCGACCTCAGCGTGGGTAGCAGGTAGAACTCCACCCTGTAGAGAACCTACAATCTAAAGAACCTACAATCTAAGAGAAACACAGAACTCGGTGTAAATCTCAAGGAATCACACACTGAATTAAATTCCGAATAACAAAGGTCAATGACAGTTCACTTGTGGCACTGCTGACTTTAACTCATCTGTTCATTTCACGATACTACTGTATATGGCTCACTCAGCTGCTTCATATCTCGCCGTTCTGTGATTATCGTCTCAGTACTGTCTCGTTTCCGAGACTACTCTAAACATTCCAAGTCCTCAGCTTGGTGACGACCGGCATAGGGGTGGCGTCGCACATGACTGCCTGCTGTGCTTTCCTTTTGGTTCGGGACGAGTCCCCTCTTTCTGGTGCTCACGAAGTTGCGGGAACGTTCCCTCTGATGCACATCGCCGGCGGCAGAGTGTACGGTGTGTATTATGTGTGTTTGGTGCTTACGGGCGCTAGACGGCGAGGTAATCAGTGCCCTTACTCATATTAAAAGTAACGAAAACAGAGTGTACATTACCATATTTGGAGCAACTCGTGATACACTTACTTCACGTGACACGCTGATGTACGGGATCTGGTTCACACACTGGCTGACAATAGACCGTTTCCACACAGGATGTTTCTGTAAGAGCATGCAAAGATGTAACAGGACATAGAGAATGCTCCTCTGAACAATTTGAGGTAGCGAACCTGGCGTCAAAGAGCTTAAGGAGATATAAAAGTAAACTTGTCTACCACTTTGTCTAGCATTACTGTTTTCCAAATTTTTTACAAGTAACATGGGTACAAGTTTACACGTACTGTGCTGTTTATTTACATGTAAATTCTTTATTCCCTGCAGGGAAACAAGGAGGCTGAGCCTGATTACTAGGAAATCGTGATTCAGGTTTAGTTTACTTTACTTGTTCATAAGGTGGCTCTGTTGTATCGTATTTACAATGTCCCCTTGGCTGAGAGGGTGTGTATGCACCGCCTCACTTCAGTGTGGATGTCTGTAACCATCTAAATGCTGTATTTTCTGGTCGCTGGATTGGAAGGAGAGGTCCTATTCCACGGCCTGCGAGGTCACCTGATCTGAATACCCTTGATTGTTTGCTTTGGCGACATCTCAGGTCACTTGTGTATGAGACCCCAGTGGATACGAAGATGGAATTAGATGCCGGAATTGTAGCTGCCTGTGATGTGATTCAAAATACACAACGGACATTTGTCAGGGTGCGTCAGAATCTTGTTCGCCGATATCATGCTTGCATTGAGGTTGATGGCCGTCAGTTTCCGCACGTTTTGTAAGACACAGTACAAATGGTACGTTCATTGTGTCAGTGATGGTATTTGCAGTTAACGGTAACTAATGTAAAAAAAAAAAAACACTGTAATGTGATTTTATTTCTTAAGCTGGCTTCTTCGACCCCAGGTTCCCTACCTCAGATTTTTCACTGGAGCATCCTCTGTCTCCTGTTAAATTGTTGCACGCTCTTACGGAAACATCCTGTATGTGTATAGTCTCTGTGCCATCCGTCGGTAGCCTGTCGCCGTTTGAATAACCGATTGCATCAACGCTTCCGCTGTCTTCCCCGGACAGTTCCTAGCTACAACTTGAATATAATGCCATATTTCCTCCCTTAATATTGGAATCTGCGACATGCTGTATTTTGTTACTTCGGCATTTTTAAATGTTGCAGCAGCTGTATGGTTTCTCTTTAGGCGCGACTTTATGTAACAGTTGATCGATGCATTGCTTGAGTATTTTCGTAGTAGTCATATTCTTTGATATTCATTTTTTTCTTTGTTTATCTGTTAATCTGGCGCCTGTAATGTTTTCTTCATCGATACCTTATCGGTGCGTAGTTTGGAACTTGACTCCTTAGGTGTAACGGTCTTATTTTCAATGACTTGCATGCTCACTTTCCTGAGCTTAGCTTCGTATTTTACAGTAAGAATGGATATAAATTGCTATAATGTGGATGAAAAATTTTTCATTATAATTTCTTATATTGTACTTCTTCTCGCCACAGCTGTGTTCTGATGATAATGTATCTACATCTACATCTACAGTCCGCAAGCCACCGTAGGGTGTGTGGCGGAGGGTACCCGGTAACACTACTGGTCAGTTCCTTTCTTATTGGCTCTGGGCACTATGGGACTTAACATCTGAGGTCATCAGTCTCCTAGAACTTAGAACTACTTAAACCTAACCAACCTAAGGACATCACACACATCCATGCCCGAGGCAAGATTCGAACCTGGGACCGTAGCAGTCGCGCGGTTCCGGACTGAAGCGCCTAGAACCCACCGCGGCCGGCTCCTTTCTTATTCCTTTCGCAAACAGAGCGCGGGAAAAAGCTACAGGCTATATGCATCGGAACGAATCCTAATATCTCTAATCTTGTCTTCATGGTCCCTACACGAAAAGTTCTGCAGTGTCTCAAATGCTGCTTCTCTATATATCCTCAACAGAGCTCCTCGAAATGAACGTCGCCTTCCCTCCAGTGAATCCAGTTTGAGTTCTTGAAGCATCTCCGTAATACTTGCGCGTTGTTTGAACCTATCGGCAACAAATCTAGCAGCCCGCCTGTAAACTGCTTCGATTTCTTCATCACAAACACTTGAGGAGTGCTCGAGAATGGGTTGCATTAGTGTCCTATAAGCCGACTCCTTCACGGGTGAACCACACTTTCCCAAATTTCTCCCAATAAACCGAAGTCGACAACTCGCCTTTCCTACCACAATCTTCACGTACTCGTTCTGTTCCGTATTGTTTAGAAACGTTATACCAAGATATTTAATGGACGTGACTGTGTCAAGCAGCAAACTACTAATTCTGTACTCGACCATTATGGGTTTGTTCGTCCTACTCATCCACATTAACTTACATTCTACCGCATTTAGAACTAGCTGCCATTCATCACCCCAACTAGAAATTTTGTCTTGCATCTTCCTACAGTCACTCAATGGCGACATCTTCACATACACCACAGCGTTATCAGCAAACGGACGCACAATGTTGCTTATCCTGTCCGCCAGATCATTAACGTATATAGAAAATAACAGCGGTCCCATTAAATTTCCCTGGGGCACTCCTGACGATACCCTTGTCTCTGGTGAACACCCGCTGTTGAGGACAAACATACTGGGCTCTGTTACTTAAGAAGTCTTCGAGCCAGTGACTTATCTAGGAACCTACTCCATACGCTTGTACCTTTGTTAACAGTCGGCAATGTGCCACCATGTCAAATGCTTTGAGAACCTAGGAATATGGAATGCGCCTTTTACGCTTCATTCCTGCTTCACAGAATATCATGTGTATCGAAACACATAACAGTGAATGAAGTAATCTGCGATGAAGAAATTTCCAAAAACGCACTCTGAGCGAAATCCAACAAGGCAATCAACATTCTCAGCAGTTAGGAATGTATTCAGTATATCATCACTGGGTGGACTGAAACTATTATTAGTGTTATCTCGTAGGTTATGTCCATACGCAGATTGTGCACTGCTGAGCTGTTAGTCTTTTCTAGCAGTATACTTTGATACTTCTAAGCTGATCGGAGAAAATATTAGTCACGCCCTTAAAAGAGCATTTTGGTCGCTTTTGAGCACTGTAGACGGTGTAGAGTTTTTGCCAGACAGTCATGTGAACCTCCATCGCTGAGGTTACGTCACGGCAGTGTACATATGCCAGTCGCTTTATGGAACCATTGTACTTAGGAGGGTCGACTTGGAGACGAGTTAAAATCACAGAAAAGAGCTATCATGTTTGGACGCGTCCATGATCACAGAGAGCACGAATGAAGTTTCCCGATTTGTTGGTGTATCAGCATTGAGTGTCCAAATGGTACGTCTTGGAACCTTGTAACGTGGCGTAAGAACAGTGGTCATATAAAAGATACTAAACGACAGGAGCTGGAGATGAGTTTCATTTACTGTGATGTAGTGATTGGCGGCGCTATCTGTAGCACATAGGGTCTCAGGTTCAATTCCTGGCCGGGTCAGGAATTTTCTTCGCTTGGGACTGGTATGTACGTGTTTGTGTGTGTGTGTGTGTGTGTGGGGGGGGGGGGGGGGGAACAGGCGCGCGCGCGTACGTGCTTGCGTATGTGTATGCGTGTGTTTTGTCACATGGGTATTGCCGGACAGTAACACCATAAGAACATTTCGTTTTCATCGTGCATTATCAGTGACATTCAGTTTTAAACGCTGCAGAAATTGGTTCTCTCAGTGATGTTGGTCCATTGCAACGAGGTTAGGAGCGAATATTGCAAAGAGAACTGTACTCTATGGGCATTTGGAGTTGAGTACCTTAACGATGCAACATGCTGAAAGCACCCACAGTCCAATAAGGCCTTTTACCCTCCACTGAGCTAAGTTGCAAATGTGCAAAGAGAAGTTTCAGTGCTCCTTTTATTGTTGTCCTTGAAGTTTAATACTGGAAAATGCCTTGCATGTGGGCAATGTTGCTTTTTGAAGGTAACCAAAAAGAATTTGTCACTAGGGGAGGGGGGGGGGGGTGCGCCTGGGCGAGATATCGTGAGACTTGGTTCTGGTTCGACCCTCCCCCTCCCCCTCTACTTTCACGTGAGATTCTTCAAAATGCGTATTTTTTGGTGTAAATACGTAAATCTGTGCTTGACCGCGTTAGATTTATTTTAAAAAAACGTAATTTAGTCGTTAACACTTCTCAGTTCGGTTACTAACCATGTGTTCTGTTCGGATATTACAGTTTAAAATTAGGACTGAGCAATTTTTTTTACCAAAATGTGTGACTCTGGAAGCGAGAATGATGAAGAAATAGTCAAGAGAAAAGGCTGCGTAACTCCTGAAAATAAGAAAAGAGGGGTGGCGGTAGCTTAACGAAACCGCTACACAGAAAGTGGAAGTACCGAAAAGAATGGGAAGAAAATCTAGTATTCTGTTGTTGGATTGGACCCATTAAAGATGACATTTTTTGTGGGCACTGTGTATTGTGCAAATCTGTTTTCACAGCGGAATTGTTGGTGGTGAAAACCCACACATAAAGTACTTGAGTATTCCCGAGATGTCTTTGTATAAAATAGAAAGAAATGTGTTTAGCCTACCTTATTAACAAACGCCAGAGTAATCCAGGTCTTTATCTCCGCCGGGTATCGAAGGTGCTGTTCGATCTTATGCTGAATGTGCAACACCAAGTCTTCCTTTTCCAAGAACTCTGCTTCGTTGCCTTTCGTAACATTTGTCCCTTCTTCCTAGTAGCACTTCTTCGTCTCGCCCAGTGGCGATGCGTCCATTAAGGCTCTTGAACTTACCCAAAAAATTACAAATTAATTCGCTCAAACTGAACTGAATAGGAACTGATCACGTACGGTCGTAAATGTTTTCAAATATTTTATGTTTGAACTTCGTATATGTACTCGCCAGTATTACAGGCCGGCCGGAGTGGTCGTGCGGTTCTAGGCGTTACAGTCTGGAGCCGAGCGACCGATACGGTCGCAGGTTCGAATCCTGCTTCGGGCGTGGATGTGTGTGATATCCTTAGATTAGTTAGGTTTAATTAGTTCTAAGTTCTAGGCGACTGATGACCTCAGAAGTTAAGTCGCATAGTGCTCAGAGCCATTTGAACCATTTGAGCCAGTATTACACGGCATCACTGCTCTAGCTGTGCAGCCAATAGCAGCTCGGAAGTCCGTGCTTCTTGTGAGCTTGCGTAGTAAGCTCGTTTCTTTCACGTGGCGGACTGGGTTTTCCACAGCATGGATATGGTTTTTAAAATCTGGCGTTTGATTTGTTTCTACTTATCGTCAGCAGGCGGATACACACCTTAGAATGACAAATTATTCAGCACTCCCCTAATAGACAGACCTACTTCGCATCGTTTAGCACGCCTAATGAGAAACCATTAACACTTCATTTAAATGTTTACTTAAAACACAAAGAACAAGAAGGCATTCGTTATTCATAGAAAATAAATGTGAATGCATCATTGGATGTTGTTACAAGATGATAGGAAATAGCCGATGCATTTCCTTGTTCCTCATATTAAAATTTAGTAGCCTTACTGAATATGAATATGGATTGGGGGGAAGGAATGAAAGAGGAAGCCGCCTTGTAGAATTTTTCACAGAGCATAACTTAATCATAGCTAACACTTGGTTCAAGAATCATGAAAGGAGGCTGTATACATGGAAGAAGCCTGGAGATACTGACAGGTTTCAGATAGATTATATAATGGTAAGACAGAGATTTAGGAACCAGGTTTTAAATTGTAAGACATTTCCTGGGGCAGATGTGGATTCTGACCACAATCTATTGGTTATGAACTGCAGATTGAAACTGAAGAAACTGCAAAAAGGTGGGAATTTAAGTAGATGGGACCTGGATAAACTGAAAGAACCAGAGGTTGTACAGAGTTTCAGGGAGAGCATAAGGGAACAATTGACAGGAATAGGGGAAAGAAATACAGTAGAAGAAGAATGGGTAGCTCTGAGGGATGAAGTGGTGAAGGCAGCAGACGATCAAGTAGGTAAAAAGACGAGGGCTAATAGAAATCCTTGGGTAACAGAAGAAATATTGAATTTAATTGATGAAAGGAGAAAATATAAAAATGCAGTAAATGAAGCAGACAAAAAGGAATACAAACGTCTCAAAAATGAAATCGACAGGAAGTGCAAAATGGCTAAGCAGGGATGGCTAGAGGACAAATGTAAGGATGTAGAGGCCTGTCTCACTAGGGGTAAGATAGATACTGCCTACAGGAAAATTAAAGAGACCTTTGGAGAGAAGAGAACCACTTGTATGAATATCAAGAGCTCAGATGGCAACCCAGTTCTAAGCAAAGAAGGGAAGGCAGAAAGGTGGAAGGAGTATATAGAGGGTTTATACAAGGGCGATGTACTTGAGGACAATATTATGGAAGAGGATGTAGATGAAGACGAAATGGGAGATAAGATACTGCGTGAAGAGTTTGACAGCGCACTGAAAGACCTGAGTCGAAACAAGCTCCGGGAGTAGACAACATTCCATTAGAACTACTGATGGCCTCGGGAGAGCCAGTCATGACAAAACTCTACCATCTGGTGAGCGCGATGTATGAGACAGGCGAAATACCCTCAGACTTCAAGAAGAATATAATAATTCAAATCCCAAAGAAAGCAGGTGTTGACAGATGTGAAAATTACCGAACTATCAGTTTAATAAGTCACAGCTGCAAAATACTAACGCGAATTCTTTACAGACGAGTGGAAAAACTGGTAGAAGCCGACCTCGGGGAAGATCAGTTTGGATTCCGTAGAAATGTTGGAACACGTGAGGCAATACTGACCTTACGACTTATCTTGGAACAAAGATTAAGAAAAGGCAAACCTACGTTTCTAGCATTTGTAGACTTAGAGAAAGCTTTTGACAATGTTGACTGGAATACTCTCTTTCAAATTCTAAAGGTGGCAGGGATAAAATACAGGGAGCGAAAGGCTATTTACAATTTGTACAGAAACCAGATGGCAGTTATAAGAGTCGAGGGGCATGAAAGGGAAGCAGTGGTTGGGAAGGGAGTGAGACAGGGTTGTAGCCTCTCCCTGATGTTATTCAATCTGTATATTGAGCAAGCAGTAAAGGAAACAAAAGAAAAATTCGGAGTAGGTATTAAAATTCATGGAGAAGAAGTAAAAACTTTGAGGTTCGCCGATGGCATTGTAATTCTGTCAGAGACAGCAAAGGACTTGGAAGAGCAGTTGAACGGAATGGACAGTGTCTTGAAACGAGGATATAAGATGAAAATCAACAAAAGCAAAACGAGGATAATGGAATGTAGTCAAATTAAGTCGGGTGATGCTGAGGGAATTAGATTAGGAAATGAGACACTTAAAGTAGTAAAGGAGTTTTGCTATTTAGGGAGTAAAATAACCGATGATGGTCGAAGTAGAGAGGATATAAAATGTAGACTGGCAATGGCAAGGAAAGCGTTTCTCAAGAAGAGAAATTTGTTAACATCGAGTATAGATTTAGGTGTCAGGAAGTCGTTTCTGAAAGTATTTGTATGGAGTGTAGCCATGTATGGAAGTGAGACATGGACGATAACTAGTTTGGATAAGAAGAGAATAGAAGCTTTCGAAATGTGGTGCTACAGAAGAATGCTGAAGATAAGGTGGGTAGATCACGTAACTAATGAGGAGGTATTGGATAGGATTGGGGAGAAGAGAAGTTTGTGGCACAACTTGACAAGAAGAAGGGATCGGTTGGTAGGACATGTTTTGAGGCATCAAGGGATCACAAATTTAGCATTGGAGGGCAGCGTGGAGGGTAAAAATCGTAGAGGGAGACCAAGAGATGAATACACTAAGCAGATTCAGAAGGATGTAGGTTGCAGTAGGTACTGGGAGATGAAGAAGCTTGCACA